>NC_056727.1:922807245-923077245 GCF_019279795.1 Protopterus annectens | reverse complement strand
GCGACTGACGTGATCCCCGGGGTGAATTTCCTTTCTCCCATCCAATCGTCAAGGTTCCTTTTGAAGAGGACCAAAGAGGCACTCTGCTTGACATGTATGGGCAATCTTTTCCAGAGTCTGGGGAGTCTCTGGGTCAGGAACCTATCCCTCCAGCATGTTTTGTTTATTGTGATGACAAGGTTTAGATCCCTGGAGCGTGTGGCTCTGAGGGATTGGGATTTCTTTAAGTGTAGCATGTCCAACAGCTCTGGGTTTGACATGGCCTTGTATGTTAAGCAAAGATCGCCTCTGAGTAGATGATATGTGACAGAGTATAGCTGGAGTTTTTTAAGGCGGTCAGCATAGGGCATCTGCTTTAGGCCTGTGATTCTTTTAGTGAGGTATTTCTGTGGCCTTTCCAGTTGTTGCAGATGTCTTGAGAGGTACATACCAAACGGGGGTATTCTATAATGGGTCTAATGAGGGATGAGTACAGTGGGACAATGACCTCTTTTTTCTGGATGAAAAGCCCTTAGTGATGAGGTGTGCCACATAGAAGGATTTACTGACTGTTGTGGTGATGTGGTTATCGAAGGTGAGACCACTGTCCACCTGTGTCCCTAAGTCTCTTATCAAACTTTCGGTGTTTAGTGTACTGCCACATATATGGTAATTCATGGATACATGTTTTTTCCCAAAGGGGATAACTATACATTTCTTGGGATTGAGCTTGAGCCCATGGCTCTGGCACCAAGCATCTGTTTCTGTAAGGCCCTTTTGTAGAGTATCCACATCATTTGGGGATTCAATAATGGCTCCCAGTTTGCAGTCATCTGCAAACTTTGTTATCCAGAGTCCCTTAGTGTTGGCCTGTACTTCATAGAAGTAGATGCCAAACAAGAGTGGTCCCAGGACTGAACCCTGAGGTACTCCACTTGTCACTTGTCTGGAGCTGGATTTGGAGTCGGCTACTTTTACAGTGTGGGTTCTATCAGTAAGCCAGTTAGCAACCCATTGGGTGATGTAGAGATTAATGCCCAGCTTAGTAAGTTTATCTATGATCCAGAGTGGGGGATGGTGTCAAAGGCCTTGGCAAGGTCTAGATAGGCTGTGTGGACCACCTTACCCTTGTCCATGGCTCTGGAGACTGATTCGAAGAAGTCAATCAAGTTCAGGAGACAAGATCGGCCTTTCAGGAACCCAAACTGGGTGGGGTCCAGTGTTTGAAGGTTGCCAATGTCTTTGTTTATAAGTTCCATGATAATACGCTCCATGGCCTTGCAGATAAGGCTTGTCAGACTGATGTAGTTCACTATCAATTGTGACACCAAGAAGTTTTGTATGTTCAATGGGTTCTATTTTTGTGCCATTGGAAAAGGAAATACAGATAGATGCTTCACTGTTTGTTCTTCAGGTATTATAGAAGACCATAATTTTGTTTTTGTTGGGGTGACGTATAAGTTGATGGGGTGTTAAGTAGTTTTCAGTATTGTGCAGGGATGTCTGAGTTTTTTCTTGGAGTTCCTTGATAGAGGGGGCAGAGCATATTAGGGAAGCATCATCAGCATATTGTATGATTGGGGTTGGATTTGTTGAGGAGTTTAGTTCATTGGTAAAAATTGTGAATAAAAGTGGGCTAAGGATAGATCCTTGTGGTACTCCTACACATATAGGGAGCTTGGGGTATAGTTTGTTGTCTCATAAAGTGGCTTGTTTCCTATCTGACAGGTAGCTATGAAACCAGTTTAGGGCTTCAGAGCTGCAGTGGTAGAAAGACAGTTTATTGAGAAGTATTTGATGAGATAGTGTCAATGCTTTTGCCATATCTAGGAAGGTAGCAGACACTAGTTGTTTTTTGTTTTTGAATTGCTTTACGGTATTAGTAAAGCTAATTAGAGCTGTACTGGTGCTATGCCTAGGTCGAAAATCATGTTGTGTATTAGATAATAGATTATTTGACAGAAAGTGGTCTGAGATCTGTGCATACATTTTTCTAAGATTTTGGCAAGTGGTGACAAAATGGTTATGGGTCTGTAGTTGGATACGTCAGTAGAGGGACCGTCTTTATGTAAGGGTATAATGTGAGATATTTTCCAGAGGAGGGGTATGTACTGTTCAGAGATAGAACGGTTAATGAGACTAGATATAGGGTAAGCAATGGAAGTAGCAGCTAGTTGTAGAAAATCACCAGGTAGCTGGTCTGCAGTTAGTGTGTAAGGTTTTAGTTTAGAATGGAGATTTTTAACATAACTTGTATGGATAGCTTTGAGATACAGGAGGGTAGAATTGTTGTTGGAGGTTTGAGGTATGGACAGAACCGTATTGGGATTCTGTTTAGTAGAGAGGTTATTCAGTTAATAAAATGGGAGTTAAATTGAGTGGCTATGCAATCATTTGGGTTGGTCAGAGTTGGGGCTGGGGTAGTGGGTTTTCCTGGGTTGAGAAGGAGGTTGATTGTTTGCTAGAATCTTTTGGGATTTTTCTGGCATTTTAGCTGACTTGTTTGCAAGTAGTTTTTTTGTCTTGTTTAATTAGTTTTTTTGGTTTGCTTTCGAAGTTGTTGTTAGGTAATGAGATTTTGTTTACTTCTATTATTCTGAAAGAGATATCAGGCTCTGTCCCTTTGTTTTAGTAGAAGAATTGTGTCTTTTGACAACCAGGGAAGCTGTTTGGATTTGGCATGAATTTTTCTAATTGGGACTAGATCAGTAAGTATTTGTAGGAAAGCACTACTGAAGTACTGTACTGCACGGTCCAATTGAAGAGTTTTTAGAGGTGTCCAGTCATATTGCTAAAGAATAGTATTAAATAAGGTGGGAGAAAAGTGCTTTTTATTGCGAATGTAGCAAAATTAAATGTTATAGGAATTGTGTGTATGTTTTCTAATCATTAGTTAGGCAAGTGATTGCTTAGTATGTCAGGGATACACCCAGCATCATAGCTAATATTGGATTTGGTTGTTAAAATCCAGTCAAGAATAGATTGCCTGTTGGTGTGTTTGTCGATGCATGTGGGGTGTTTAATATTTTGACAGAAATTGTACAAGTTTATAAAGTTAGTAGGGGGGGTTAGAAGAGCAGGTAGTCCAGTCAAGGTTAAAAATCTCCAAGTATAATAGTTTCATGGCTGAAGTTGGTAGAGGCCCATTCAAGGATGTTATCAATATTTTGGAGGTTATTAGCAGAGGGCAGGTAGATCGCTATAAAGATAATGGACTTATGATTATTCATATCTGGGCATGCTAGTAAAACTACTGAGTTAGGGATATCAGGTGGAGAAGAGTTAAGTTGTGCTAATTTAAGATTGCCTTTAAACAAAATGGCAGTCTCACCACCATGTCTAGATACTCTCTCAGTTCTGAGTATGTTATAATCATTTAGAAGAAATTATTCAGATTTAATATGAGGCTTAAGCCATGTCTCAGTAATGACAGCTATATCAGGGGAGAAAAGGGCAATAGCAGCATGAAATTCATGTACTTTTTTTATCAAGCTTCTGAGGTTGATGTTAATGATGAGAAGGTCAGAGTTACTTTTTTTCACTTGCAGATAGGAGTTAGCTGTGAAGTTAGGGGAGGTGTCAGAATGTGGATTGGGGGAGGTGGGGTAGAGAATGTGGTGAGGATTGGGCCTGGATTAGGATGGATGTCACTTTGGAGTTTAATATGGGTAAGGGAATGGGGGGTAAGACATCTTAGTTTGGAAAACAAACTGTGATTTTATATACATACATATATATATATATATATATATATATATATATATAGAGAGAGAGAGAGAGTAGTAGCAGAGCTGTGGGTATTAAAATATCTAAGAGGGAATAGTAGAGTAGAGGAGGTGTTGAAAAGGTATGGGGAGATGTGAACAGTGGGTTTGTCGTGATGCAGGTCCTCAGTTAGTGGCAAGTTAGGGGAAGAGTTGTTTGTGAGAAGGTATGATTGGAAGGAGGTGGTATAAAGGGCTAGGAGTAACAGAGTTAGCAGGACAGGGAGGGAGATGATACATTTTATTAGAAGCATAGTAAAGAAGGTAGATTGTAGTTAAGGCCAGTGGTGATAGTCAGATTGTAGATAAAGAAAATCTTATGTGGAAGAGTCAGAAAGGAGACTTGAGGAGATAATGGATGAAGAGTGAGATTGAAAATTGTAGGTGGAGTGCTGATTGTAGGATTGAGAGAAGGGGAGGAGCCTGTCTAGGAATAAAGGAAATTGATCCTGGGGTGTGTGGGAATGGGGGTAGGGTAGGGGAGTGGAGTGAGCTGAGAGGAGTGAGATGAACAGAGCGGGCAGCACCTGGAGTTATCAAAGCGATAATTGAAATGAGCCTGCAGAATAAAAACTATCAGTATCAGTGTAAACACTAACCAGGTAAGTCAGGAATAGAGGAAAACTAGTATAGGCTGGTTTACAATAGAGACAAATTAAAAAAAGTACTTATACTAGCTTTTGAAAGTCAAATAAGAATTTCATGCACTAATATGTGAAAGTCCGAGGAAAAAGCCTGGTAGTAAGACAGAGGGTTGAAGGTATCCTTTTGTTGGGGAATTATAAGCCCTGGGTCCAAATAGTCTTCTGAGGAATAGGGTGGTTAAACTATAAGAAGTATTGAAGGGAGTCACTGGAGGGAAGTCTGTTAGTCGGAAAAAATGAGAGAGGGGGGGCTATGAGAGGTTCATATGCAGCTGTTGCCCATGGCTTAGTGAGCACTATGATGCTATATTCAGCTATTTTGTGAATACTTGCAAAGTACAAAGTAGCTTATACATGTAAAAGTTTAGGACCACGTTCACCATGTAAGAGCCCCTACATTCACTTGTAAAGTAAAGTAGTGTCCTGTCAATGTTATAATAAAAGCCAATGCAGCATGATCCACTGGAAGGCTGTCCAGGAGAGCACTTACAGTTTTTTTTTTTTTTTGGGGGGGGCGAATGTATGAGGTCACTGATTTTCTAAAGGGTAAAGACAAAATGGAAAAAGGTTAGGCTCAGGGGGGTGAAGATGATCAGGGTGAGATTTAAAACAAAGTAAAATAAGCACAAGGCTTTAATTTGCATAAAAAGAAACAGATGTAACAAAATTCAAGCCAAAACAGTTATACAATAACAGTAGAGCACAGGGATTACACTAACATAAGGATAATGATGTTAAGGACCTCAATGAAACAGTTTGAGACCTTCCTAGCTAGAAAGGATAAAACATTCAATGCAGACAGTAAGAACTGTAACCATGTAGCCGAAAACAAGCATGTGCTAATGCAGGTCATATGCAAACCCAGATATCCCAGCTATCTCATTACTATTGCGTGGAGAGACTAAAACACTAATGATGGACTACCTTTAGCCATATATCATGGAAATATTAATATCGGTCACTGTAGACTGCAATGGTGACTAAAAACACAGTATTGGAATCAAGGAGCCATTACTAGGCACACAAACTAGGGAAGTGCAGTGTTAATACATCAGAAAAGTACATATACTCATCTGATAATCAAGGACAGCAGAATAATACCATCCAGACCATGCTAACACATTGCAATAGCTAGCACATTAGAGTCACAGTACTGATATTAAAAGCTGTTTTACTTTAGCTGAGACAGCACTTATGAATGCATTAACTGAAAACATTCAATGAAGTTGGGAATTATAAAGAGAAAATGCATTAAAATACAAACTAAACAACTCTGAGGGCAGTAAGTAACATACTCTGAAGTAATATACGGACTATCATAAATGTAGGAAGTTAGAATACATGTGGTTCTGCATATGTGAATGCAGAACTGAAATCTGCCTCATTATGTAACCACATATCTCATGAAATGCTTGTTATGTTAATTTATCTCCCTAAATTAGTTTTAAATGTTTTGGGATTTAAAGCAACCCTACTCTTACATTTAATCAGGAAACTGTGTTTGTAGTCTTATTAGAGGACTCTTTTTTTATAACGAATAGCTCATTTCACAAAGGATTTCAACTTTCCTACTACTAACATGTCTAAGTGTTAATCAACTAAAACCAGGGACCTTGGGATACCCTGGGATCCTCAAAGCTATCATTAAACTTTCTTACACTCAACAAGTAATGTTTCTAACCAGGGGGAGTACACATTGATGCTGTTTTTACTCGCTCACTCATCTGTTCTCTCATAAATGTATGTCCCTTGCTACCATTAAAAAAACTTGAACCATTTATCAACATCAGCTAGTACCATGATAAGGAAAAAGCACAAAATAGTTATAAAATATTACAGAAGAAACTACACAGATATTAATAGTTTTTTTTTCAGAACTCAGACATTTCTACCAGTAATAACGGCTGTGGCACAGAAGAATAAAGCCTTTACTATGCCCCTGATGACCCTTGTTCGATTAGCGGCAGGGGTGCTGGAGGACTGCAGGGGGAGGATGAGAGTGAGTTGCCAATGTCAGCATGCCTGTCCTGAGGGAATGAGGCAGCCTAGGCTCATTATAATAAGCAGCATATGAGCCTGATGAGTTCCATGTTGCATAAGAGGAGCGACACTTAGCTGGGAGGTTGCCCATGTACAGAAATGCTCATGCATCTCCCAAATGCAGTGATCTCCAAGCTGGCAAGGCTGCTACAAGGGGGAGGAAGTAAGGGTACTCTTCTCACCAACAGCATGACTCTGCACCAATGTCTTCAGTCTCCTCACTGGCCCCAGACGTGGGTCAGGTAAACCTTGAGGAGGTGAAGGTAGGTCTGGCAGAGCAGATGAACAAGAAGAATAGCTGGTGCCAGATGATGGTCAGCTGCTGGTAGAAAACAAATAATAAGGGCTGTGCTGAATATGTAGTTAGCCTTGCATGATCACCTTAATGCATTAGCTTTTGACCATCTGTGTATTATTAATATTGTTCTCAAGTTTGGCAGCAGACCGTATTGGTGAAGCAGAAGCAGTCATAGATGGTGTAACAGGAAGTGCTGGCACTGGGAACAACTCAAACTGTTTCTTACTACCAATAATAAACAGACACTACCAAAAAATTAAATAATATGCTGTTTATCACAAGCTATATGGTATGGTAAGGTAGCATATGAAAGAACTTTAACAGCAAACCGTAAATAACAAGAACATCTTATAGCTACACCATAAACATAATGGAATCACAACCCAGTTGTGCTATCATCTTGTGTATAAGGGAGTGAATGTCACAAGTAGTTTAGACATTGCAAACTGTTTTAATGAGGCTTTTGCTTCCTTCTGTTTGGACAAAAACCCTGTTAATCCAATGTAATGTCCCCTTGAAACAATGCATTACAAGGTAGAAAGCGTGCTTTGTTGAGCAGCTTGGTCATATGAAACATCAGGTATTTGCATAAAAAAATTACATAAAACTTAACCTCTTTATTGTAGGCTTTGTCCACCCAAGTTAATGCAATCTATCTAGATTTTAAAAAAGCATTTAACTCTTTTCATCATGCGGATATTACAAATCTAAACCCTTATATTATCAACTGTATTTAAAACTAGTTACAAATCAGACCTTCACTATCAGAACTAATAAACCTATATCATGCCCTAGATTATGGACATGAGGAATACCTTAGGATTTAGCTATTGGATCATATATGTGTAATTTGCTTATGATGTCTGTACCTCTTGATCATTCTCTGTTGTTCCCTAAGTTAGCCATTAACAGTAAAACCGCATGTCCTATGAACAGTGCTAGAGATCAGTACCTGTCACATCCTCAGGCAAGCTCACTTTATGAGCTAATAATCATAACATTGAAATCAATAAAAAAAGAATGCTACCATTTATTTTGGCAAAACAACCCACAGCATTCTTATGTACTAAATAATGAAATAATAAAAGCCAGTGGTACAATATAGAGGTTTGAGCTTCATTATATCTGATCGGCTGTCTTTTGATTTGCATGTCTAGCACAACTGTAGAAGGGCTTATAGTCTGGTGAACTCAATTTTTGTACAAGTTCAGCAAGCTCTGCTAATGTCTTTTTGTCTGTCTACACCTCTGATATTAGACCTTTAATTGAATTTGGAACCTCCTTCTATTTCTCTCTCTCTCTCTCTCCCTATATACATATATATATATATATATATATATATATATATATATATATACACACACACACATATATGTATACAGTTAGTAACATACAAAAATTGGTGTGCACTCAGCATTCATTTACCAAGAGAACCATTTCAGTGAAAAATCTGGGGCATAACAAGTCTCTTCTCAATTTATATTGTACCACTAGAGGAAATTTTAATGGATTCCTTTAAAAGGTTGTATTGTAGTATCAAGACAAATTTAATTTGTTTTTATTTATTTTTTATAGAATACTGTCATTATACATGCAGTAATTTGTTACTGCATTTAGATAGTTCTTAAACCCAATCTAGAGATTATCAAGAAAGAATTACAAAATTTAGGAACAGTTTGCGAAAGGACATCACATTGGCTAATATGGAAAATAATTTCAAAGGTAATCTAGACGGGTCAATTTCTAAATCCACAAATTCCACAAGACAGAAAAAATAACAAATGGCTGGAATCTTGCATGGATGATTTTTCACAGGGCAAGTAAACACTTGCCCAAAACTTCACAGAATCACACTGGACTATGTAAAACCCTCCCCACTCCCCCCTAACTATATACACCAGCTCTGGGATTGCACTACAGTGGGGAAAAGGCCATATTTCTCCACATTGGGCAAGTGTTTACTTGCCCTGTGAAAAATCATCCATTCAGGATTTCAAAAGTTCATTATTTTCATCTTGCAAAAATAATGTTTAGCCTTGTGTGATTTCAGGATTTAGAAGTAGACCCAAGCTAGACATACATACAGGAGCTAGTTTTGTCCTATTTGGCCAAGAAAAAGATTTTTAGATAGAACTTATTAGAGTTGTGAGCCTATTATTTGATGTTCGAAGTTCAAGTCTATCCCAGCACATAGTGGGCAAAAGGCAGAAACTTATCATGAGTGGGGCATCAGCTCATTGCAGGATGCATATGCACTCATGTTAACACACATGCAAGAGCGCACACACACACACACACACACACACACACACACACACACACACACACACAGCACACACACACTGTCTCTCTCTCTCTCTCATGCATGACACAAACACATATTGACAGTTTGGAGGATAATCATCTCACATATTTGGGATGTGAAAGGAAGCTAGAGCATCCCATGAAAACTTAAATGGACAAAGAAAGGACAGGCAAATTCTACTGCACCCAGCCAAGATATGAACTGAGAAATGAAATGTTGTGAGGAGACAGTTCTATCCATTGCACCAGTGTGACATGTTGAATGAAAATAAATAGTTTGATATTTTGGTGTAGTTTAGTGTAAATTTTTGTACTGAGCCTATCTCTAAGAAGTACTCCTTTATGAATTTCAAAACAAAATGGCTACAAGCTAACCATGCTCAATTCTGTATCTTTCTTTTTTCAAATGCTGCAGAAAAAAGGGAATCAATAGACTCAAACAGACTCAAGAATTAATATATACTAGTTTTGTAAAGAAATAAGAAAGTAAAGTATCCAATACTGATCCCTTGACTCTACTTACCACAAGACATACATCTGCAGCAAGAAGCAAATTAACTGATTATGAAGTTCAATAAACTGAAAGTAAACAAATTAAACTTGTATTATAATATTATGCTCAAAAAACACAGATTAGTTACTTCTTAGAAGCTGAAATGGATTTAGTAAACATAAGGACTATAACTGCCCACTGCTGTATTATTGCCTGGCTTAAAGTTTTAATTTAACAAGGTGAGTAAAAAGGACTACAGATGTAAAAAGCAATGCATGCTGATTTGCACAGATGTCTATCAGTAGAAAACCAGAAAGACATGTTAGATGAAGTGGGAAGTGCATCTAAGATAAACACTAAACCTCATGCAAGGTTGCACAGTAAAAAAAAAATCATTTGGCATTGTTACCTCACAGCACTTGGACCACTCATTTTTCCTGGTTGGAGTGCCTTCTGTGTAGTTTGCTTATTCACTGTCTCATCACTTAGGCTTCTGCTGGGGTTTCCATTTCCTTCTGTACTCCAAAGGCATGCTGGTAGGTTGACTGTCAAAAATATATTTTCCGTAAGTATGGACTGACACCCCTTCTGGGATCAATTTCTATCGCTACTTACTAGGATAGTCTTTGGCTGCAAGACACTGACTGGATGGAAGTGTCTATAGGAAATGGATGCATGAATGGATGGACCATTCTGAAAAAAAAAAAAAAAAAAAAAACAGCAGATGTATGGCATGATCTAAGTTAACCCAGTGGTGCAGAGTCACAATGTCCATTTGTGCTGTTGGTGACCAGCGTGCCTTGAGCTCCTGAGTGACTTTTCATTATAAAGCCATCCAAGACACGGATACAACCATATCTCTTTTTAGCAAAGAGCTGACTAAGACTACGATACAGTTTAATGTATAAATTAATATATTTACTGATAGTGTTATGGAAGAATGCTGTAAGAGCAGGTAATATTTGTTCTACATGAGGCAGTGATTGATGTAGATAATAAATTAAACTCAGATTTGTTGCATCAAAATAACCCTTTCCTCTGCATGCTGTGACCTGTGAGCTGATTACATAAGAGAAGGAAATGTAATGTCTCTTTCAGTATTAATGATAGGGGTTACTCTCACAGAAAACAATTTATTTTATAATTTTCCTCTTGGTAATGTATTACTTCTAGTTATTTTGTTAGAAAAAACAACCCTTGACATTTTTGTTATTATAGAACAATACATTGTAGGAACATGACACACCTCTCCATATAGTCCCTTTTCGTGATAAATTATGCCAACCCTATACATTTCCATATATGACATTGCACAAGCTGACCTGCTCAATTTTTATTGTTTCTGGCACTATCAGTGTTGTGTATCACTTGTGGTCACATGCCTTTTTCTAGTTTGTTGAGATGTTGTGTGAGATACATAGGTTCATAGGTAGGTACTAGGCTATTGGCCCTAGGGCCTATATAAGACTAGCCAAAAGGTACCCTGGCTTTTGCCACCCAAGAAAATTATTTTCCTGTGTTACTGTCGAGCAGAGCCACAGAAGTGATCCCCAGGGTGAATTTTCTATTTCCCATCCAATCATCAAGATTTTTCTTGAAGAGTACTAATGAGGAGCTTTGTTTGATATAGATAGGTAGTTTGTTGCAGAGTATGGGAAGTCTCTGGGACAGGAATCTATCCCTCCAGGATGTTCTGTTTATTGTGGTGACAAGGTTTAGGTCCCTAGAGCATGTAGCTCGAAGGGATTAGGATTTCTTTACATGGAGCATGTCCAAAAGCTCTGGGTTTGACATAGCTTTGTGTGTTAGGCAGAGGCCGCCTCTGAGTAGGCGATATGAGACGGAGTAAAGCTGCAGCTTTTTGAGACGGTCTGCGCAGGGCATCTGTTTGAGGCCAGTAATCCTCTTTGTGAGGTATTTCTGTGGCCTTTCCAGTTGTTGTAGATGTCTTGTGAGGTACATACCAAAAGGGGCATTGTACTCTATAATGGGTCTAATGAGTGACAAGTAGAGGGGAACAATAACCTCTTTTTTCCTGGATGTGAAACCTTTTGTGATGAGGAGTGCCACATAGAAGGATTTCCTGACTACTGTGGCGATGTGATTATCAAAGGAGAGACTACTGTCCACCTGTGTCCCAAGGTCTCTTATCACACTTTCGGTGTTAAGTAGACTACTGCCTGTGTGGTAGTTCATGGGTAAAGAGTTTTTACCAAAAGGGATGGCAATGCACTTTTTGGCATTGAGCTTGAGGCCATGGCTTTGACACCAGGCATCTGTCTCAGCGAGGCCCTTTTGTAGGATGTCCACATCTTTTGGAGTTTTGATTATGGCTCCTAGTTTGCAGTCATCTGTGAACTTCATTAGCCAAAGACCTTCTGTGTTAGCCTGTACTTCAGAGAAGTAGATACCAAACAGGAGAGGACCCAGGACTGAACCTTGTGGTACTCCACTTGTCACTGGTCTGAAGTTGGATTTGGAGTCTGCTCCTTTCACAGTGTGGGTTCTGTCAGTGAGCCAGATGGTAACCCATCTTGTGACATAGGGATTTATACCTAGTTTAGTGAGTTTATCTAAAATTCCAGAGTGGGGGATGGTGTCGAAAGCCTTGGCGAGATCTAGATAGGCTGTGTGAACCACCTTACCCTCATTTACAGCTTTGGTGACCGCTTCAAAGAAGTCTATCAGGTTTAGGAGACATGACCTACCTTTTACAAACCTGAACTGGGTGGGGTTCAGAGTTTGGAGATTACCAGTGTCATTGTTTTTAAGTCCCATGATGATATGTTCCATAGCCTTGCAGACCAGGCTCATTAGGCTAATGGGGTGGTAGTTTCCAGGGTCAGTAGTGGCTCCCCCTTTGTGGAGTGGGATAACCGTTGCTGTGCACCATTCAGTGGGCATATAGCCTGAGGTGAGGCTGTAATTGAGCATGGTACTTAGGTCGGGTGCCAGTTCATTCTGTAGTTCATGTAGGACACAGCCTGGGATGTTGTCAGGTACCATGGATGCTGTGTTCTTGGCTTTGGAGAGTGTGTTTTTTAACTGTGCAGCCATGATTACAGGAACTTTGCATTCTTCCAGTATAGAGATGGGCCCTTTAGGGGACGAGAGGGGGTAAAGTTAGCACTGAACCTATCTGCCAGGATGTTGGCAATATCAGTTGGTTCTGTATATTTAGCGCCATTGTGCTGTAACTCAGAGCAGATCTGAGTGTTGCCATTGAGATTCCTGACCTAGCTGTAGAATGGAATGATATACTCTATAAAGGGTCTGATCAGTGCTGAATATAGGGGTACAATAACATCTTTGGATCATGGCAAAATAACTTTGGACACTAATTGTGCTAAATAGAAGAATTTCCTGTCTACTGTTGTCACGTGATGATCAAAGGAGAGGGAACTGTCAACCCAAGTGTCCATTTATAAGGGTGCGTTGTCTATACTGTATGTTGTAGGTAACGTCTGCTTTTAAAAAAAAAATAATAATAATAATACATTTTTTACTGTTCAACTTTATGTCTATTTCATAAACAATGTCTTAACTAAGGTAAGCTCTTTCTAAACAGTGCATATAGCTGAAAAAATTTTAACAATCGCACCAAGCTTGCAGTTATCTACAAATTTGGTTAACCAGAGGTCCAGGTTATTAGTTCTGAGATCAGAAAAGTAGATGCCAAACAGGAAATGGCCCAACACAGACCAGATGAGTACTCCATTGGTTATCTTAGTACAATCTGAATAGGCATCTGCCATCCAAACTATGAGGGTTTTCTCTTTCAGTCAGCTGCCAATTCCTCTTACACATAATGATCTATGTTTAAGGATGATAGTTTCCTTACAATTCCAGAAAGAGGTATGGTAATAAATATTTTGGTTAGATGAAGAAAAGCTGCATGAACAACATCACTGTTGTCATCAGCTTGTGTAATCTTCCTGAAGAAATTAGCAATGTTTAACAGGCATGATCTCACTTTGACAAAACCATATAGTTGGAGATCAAGCTTAATGAGATTTTTAATATCATATTTAATGAGATAATTCATGATATGCTCCGTAGCTTTACATATCAGACTAATAAGGTTGATTGCTCTGTAATTCACAGGGTCATTGGTAGGGCCATCCTTATATAGGAGCATCAATACAGAAGTGTGCCGTGATTTGCATACATAGTCTGTGTCTAGGTTTAGGTTAACAATTTAAGGACAGGGTTAGCAAGAAACTGTTTGATGTTGTTTGGTAAGCACTTGGGCATGTTATCAGGACCCATGGGTGAAGTATTTTTGGTTATAGATAAAACTTTAAAAGTGTGTAGGGCTTCCAACATGGCTGCACATTGAATAACAGCTTAATTTCAGCTCTCCCTGTGTGAAAACAGAAACTCAGAAGAGAGAGCAAGTAAATTCAGATTTTTGTGTACATTACAGTAAATGACTAGTAAGTACACTGCCTGGATGCCAGCAAAAAATAACTTCAGAGAACCTGAAAGAAAATCAATCAGAAAAGGTAAGGAAAAAACACTGACTGGGAAGAATTGTGCAGCTGTTCAGCAAAAAGCAGTGCAAGCTCCAGCTTTGGTGCAAGACATGACTTCCAGTAACCTAAAGGAAAAAAATAAGTCAAATGTACTCAGAACTGATTAAAATAAACAAAACGCTGATGGAGCATATAAACTCACATAAAAAAAGGCTGGAAAAATGGAGGAAGCTTTGAAATGATATCCAGATGAGGTGATAAAACTGCAAAAATCAGAGGTTGAAATGAAGAAACTTCTGGCTGAATATGAGACTGCTCAAGAAGAGATGATTCAAAAATAATAGAATTAAAGGGCAGAGCACACAGGGAAAACCTGGGATTTTCTGTTGTACCAGAGAAGCTGGAAGGAACGTACTGTATTAATTTTATGAAAGCCCCTACAAATAAGCAACTGGACTGTTATTCCACAGCAGGAGTTGGTAATTGAAAGGGCACATTGCAGGTACACTCCAAACCTGGCATGAGAAAGCAGCCTAGACCTTTAATAGTAAAGATATAATCCTACCAGCATAAGGATGTTGATTCTGACAAAACTGTGGTAGAAAGACAAAGAAGCAAAAGTGAGAGACAGTAGAGTGTTTGTGGAAAATGATTACTCACTGTACACCAGGTAGAAAAAAAGTAAATTTATTCCAATAATCAGGGAATGTCAAGAAGCAGGCATGAGATTCAAGCTGCTGTACCCAGGTATTTTCAGAATATTCTTTCCTGAAGGGAGAAAATCAGTTGTTGATGCAGAACATGCTAAGGAGGAAATACAAAAGTTTGTCCAACAAAAAAGTGACTTGTGAAACAGAAGAAAATTCTGCTTCTTCTTCATCTGGTAATAAGATCAGACAAAGATTGTGCCAGTGAAGCCTTTTCCAATGTTTCAACAGAAAATGCTTGAGAGACAGAAAAAAGCACAAGAGTTGACTAGAAGAACTGAGAGTATATTGAAAATGAAGCAGAGACCAGACATGGGAGATGGAGATCAATGGAATAAAACTAACAATTCAGAAATTGAGAAATAAATGGGGGTTACAAAGCATTAATTATATTTGTAAAACATGACAGAACAAGAAAACCTAGAAATATTGGACTTTTTTGACTTTGTTAAACTTGTAGTGGACTATAAAGCATATGACCTACTTCATGCCAATAATGTTTGGAAGAACGTTTAGGAGGGGGGAAGAGGAAGGAAAGAGTTAACTATAAGCGAAACAACATTTTTATACTGCATGATATAATCTGCATGCTTTAAAGTTTTCTCAGTTATTTTTGAGTGTAATGGGACACTAAAGTAAACAGGTGCCCCTGTTTTTTATGTCTTCTTTCTTTCTACTTGTTCAGTTTTAAGAAATGTATGCATTGTGATGTAAAAACAAAGAGAAAGAAGAAGAAAAGTCAGATCAAAAGAGCAGGGTACAAGAAAAAAATTATATGTTTTTTTATTCTTGCATACGAGAATGACTGGATTAAGTCCTTTGACTTGATCTAGTAGCAAGCTTTAAGAGAAAGCAAATAAATAAAAAAGAACATCATCTAGCAAATAAATGAGTGCTTGTAAAAGCAAATCTGTATCTGTTTTTCATGTCTCCATGGAGACAATCTGATAAAGACCAATAAAAACAGAATGCTTATTTCTTTCAGTGGCCAGGAAATAATGTTTTCTGAAAGCATTCAAGTGTTTTCCCAATCTGGGTGAGTAATAAAGATAATACAAAACCAAACAGCATGTAGTAGAAGGACAGGCTGTACCACGCTTCTTAGCATGGATAACCTTAATTTAAGGTTAACCCAAGTCTATGAGTGTGGCTGTCAGTCTAGATCAACTGTTCTTATTAAGAGGGTAAAACTTCAATATTTCAAGATGTACATAGTTTTTTGTGTTAGTATTAAGTTAATAGCTTCTAGGGGCGTATTGGGGGTGTTTTTGAGGGCTGTCAATAAAACAAAAAAGTTTTATAAGATGTGAAATAGACTCCAATGGATATGACAAGAAACAGCTGTATAAATGAGCAACCTGCCAAACATTAGTGTATGCATGTAACACAAAAGTTGGAACTAGACACTTAACAAAAAAGCTGTTACACATAAAAGGTGGGAATAATAACATTTTAACATATTATTTTAACTGTAAATGGTCTTGCAGAAATATACAAAAAAGAAAGAGTAGTGAACTATATTAAACAATGTAGAATCAAATAGCTATGCTACATGAGACACATTTGTAAATAATTAAGTATGGATTTGATAAAGAATGGTTTTCAGGATGGTTATTCTGCAGAATACCTGGGACAAAGGAAAAGAGGAGTAGTTATATTAATTGCAAGAGGAGCTCCAATTGTGATAGAAGAGGATAAAAACAATATTAATGGTAGATTTGTAGTACTAGTACTAAGTGGCTACTAGCAAGGGAGGAGGATTACACTGACATGTATTTATGTTCCACCTAAAACTGCTATAATGGAGCTTAAGAAAATTCTGGAAAAAATAAACAGATTTCAGCAGGGAAGTGACAAGTGGAGTACCTCAGGGTTCGGTCCTGAGACCACTTTTGTTTGGCATCTACTTCTCTGAAGTACAGGCCAACACTAAGGGACTCTGGCTTACAAAGTTCACAGATAACTGCAAACTGGGAGCCATTATTGAATCCCCAAATGATCTAGATATTCTACAAAAGGGTCTTACAGAAACAGATGCTTGGTGCCAGAGCCATGGGCTCAAGCTCAGTGCTAAGAAATGTATAGTTCCCTTTGGGAAAAAAACATGTACCCATGAATTACCACACAGGTGGCAGTACACTAAACACCAAACGTGTGATAAGAGACTTAGGGACACAGGTGGACAGTGGTCTCACCTTCGATAACCACATCGCCACAACAGTCAGGAAATCCTTCTATGTGGCACACCTCATCACTAAGGGCTTTTCATCCAGAAAAAAGGAGGTCACTGTCCCACTGTACTCATCCCTCATTAGACCCATTATAGAATACAATGCCCCATTTGGTAAGTATCTCTCAAGACATCTGCAACAACTGGAGTTAATCTAATATTGCTATATAAACATTATTATATTAGCATTATTAGTTGGATGGCGAATTATCACTGAGAGTGGGGCATAAGCCCCAGGCATTAAAATTATAATTAAAATTATCATTCTGTTTATTAGTAATACAATGGATCAATTTATAAATTCATATTTCTAAGCATGCTTCATAAGTGTAAAATCATGAATAAAATTACGCATATATTATTCAGTTTTTCATAGCTAGGAAATAATAAATGCATAATATAATATTTAAAATAGGAGTTGAAATGCGTTCATATATATTGGAAACAAAGTTGTTTCCATAGATTTAAAGTTGCTGCTGTTCTGTTTTATGTTTCATAAATTATGGCTTGGGGCTTAAGCCATATTCATGTGGAATAAATGATTATGATTGTTTTTATGTGGTTTTAAAAGAATGGTTTTTAAATTCTGTATGCTTAGCATTTAAGTGATTTTATTAGCAATTGTGTGTAATTGGATAATTGAAATGGTTATAATATATAAGCAGAAGTGTTTTTAAATTGATGCTATTGTAGTCTGAGGAAGGTGGGGTAAGCTACTCTACCGAAAGCGCATATTGAATAAATTAATCGTGCTAACTTTATATCTCGAGTGTGCGCCAGATTTTTTTGATTTTTTGAATTTGTGGACTGTGCTTTGCTTGGCAACCGCCTCCTTCTCCATTTTTTGGTGAACAACTGGAAAGGCCACAGAAATACCTCACTAAAAGAATCACAGGCCTAAAGCTGATGCCCTATGCTGACCATCTAAAAAAACTCTACCTATACTCTGTCGCATATCGTCTACTCAGAGGCGATCTCTGCTTATCATACTAGGCCATGTCAAATCCAGAACTGTTGGACATGCTACACTTAAAGAAATCCCAATCCCTCAGAGACATACGCTCCAGGGATCTAAATCTTGTCATCACAATGAACAAAACATGCTGGAGGGATAGGTTCCTCACCCAGAGACTCCCCAGACTCTGGAATAGACTGCTGATACATGTCAAGCAGAGCACCTCTTTGGCCCTCTTCAAAAGGAATCTTGATGATAGGATGGGAGATAGGAAATTCACCCTGGGGATCACATCAGTTGCCCTGCTAGACAGGGCTCCAGGGAAGTAAATACTGTGGAAAGAAATAGCCAGGAAATTGTTATGGCTAGGCTTGTATAGGCCCTTGGGCCGATAGCCTAGTACCAACCTATGAACCTACGAATATTACTTATAGGTGGGGAATGGAATTTGATTTGCAGTGACGGGGAGGAGGCGGAGAGGGGGCAGAAGGGTAAATATAGCAAAAGAGGGTAGATTTTTGAAGAATTTATGAAAATCTTTGGCATGGAAGATGTGAATTCAGTAGTAGGAGTTCAGAATGAATTTACATATTTTTCACAAGATACAAAAACTGATCTAGCCTAGACAGAACATATATTTCACAGAAACGTGCATTTAATTGAAAGTTTTGATACTCATCCAATATCTATTTCAGATTAAGCAACAATAATAACTAAACTAAAAATGCAGGGTAACGAAACAAAAAATGAGACACTGGTGCTTTCCCACCTATCTGTTAAAAAGAGAGGAATTTAAGGAATGGATAGTGAAAATTATTTGAGAGTTATTAGAGAAGATAGAAATTTCTTCTGAAAATATAGCTAAGGAAAGGGGTAAAATTAAAGTGGGGTTTAAAAATAGGGTGGAAATAAAAGAAAGAGAGATATATTTAATAAATTACAAGAATTATTTAGAGAAATGGACAAATGTTAAAGTATTGCATAATAGGGAATCTCACAGAACAAGAACAGGAGAAAATGCAGTATGCTAAACAGAAAATAAGGGATTACTTCAAAAATATGCATGACTTTAGAAAGATTGCTGTTAAGCAACTGTTTTTTGATAATAACTCCAGAGCACAAAAACTTTTAGCACAATGACTCAGACAACAGAAAGTAGAAAGGGTTGTATCCAAGCTTGGGGAGCTTTTAACAAGGAATATAACAAGAGATCCTGTAGAGGTACTAGAAATATTTAAAAAAAATTATGGAAGTCTGCATAAAGCAAAGAAAATATGGAAATCAAGAAAAGGTACAAATGGAAATGTTTAGAAAAGAATTAAATATGCCAAGGTTAGAGGTAGATGAGGTTCCATTACTAACGGTTAGGATGGGAGGAAATGAAATAAAAATGGCAATGTATAGCCATTTCCAGGAATAGATGGTATTCCTTTGGAATTTTGGAAGCCAGAAGGGACAAAAACTGATAAAGACCTGGAAGGTTTTAACAGTATTGTAAGATGAGGAGAAGCATCAACATCCTGGAAGAAAGCAGTGGTAGCTGTAATACCCAAGGAGGGTAACAACCCATCAGATCTAGCTTCATATAGGCCCATTTCAATACTAATCCATGATTATAAAGTGTTCATGTCTATAATGGCTAAAAGAATGGCAAAGGTGATGCCAAAATTGATAGATATGGATCAATGTGGTTTTGTGGGGAGGAGGCAAACATTTGACAACATTAACAAAACTTTGATGATCCAAGGGGAAGCAGAATATAAGAAAATACCACTGTTTTGGTAGGTCTTGATGCAGAGAAGGCATTTGCCAGAGTAAGCTGAGAGTTTATGAGCAGGACAATGGAAGCATTTGCATTCATTTATAAAATTATAAGGTTGCTTAGGAGAATATGTGAGGGATCAGAGGTGAAAATTAAAATGGATGGGTTCCTCTCTGATAATGTTTGTTGAAGCAGGGGAACCAGGAAGGGGTGTCCTCTTTCTCTTTTGTTATTTGCATTATATTTAGAATCATTGGCAAAGAAAATAAGGGACTCAGAGATTCAAGGATATAATTGGTATGGTAGTCAAGAAATGCTGATTCTATTTGCAGATTAATTTATTGTATACCTGATAAAACCAGAAAAGGACATTTCATTATTGTGGAAGATTTTAAAACAGTTTCATATCTTTTTGAAATACAAAATTAATTAAGCTAAAACAAAGGCAAATTAGTAAATTATGTTCCCACACAAGAACTGGTTCAGCAATATCCATATTTATGGCGACATGTTAAAATGAAGTATTTCACAGTATGAATTTAAAAGTATTCTGATATGACAGCTAAGGATATGTGGGAAGAGTCTAAGCAAAAGATAATATAAAGACTGAGAAATTGTAAGCTCTGTTTTATGAATATGGATAGCAAGATACAAGCAGTTAAAATGTTTTATTCCCTTTAGTTTTATGCAGAGGTCAGGCATATTTTTATCAACCAGAGGAGAAATTGTGGATAGCAATTAATAAAGAGCTGAAGGATTTTATCTGAGAGGGGAAGATGGCAAGAGTCATATGGGATAAGTTGATACTTCCAATAGAACAAAGCAGTCTGGGATTACCCAATTTGAAGGGGTATTTCAAAGCCACACAGTTAAGGCTCCTATACATAGCACAAGTAGAAGCCAGTAATTTAAAGTGGAAAGGGATGATGATGACATGGAGGGGCAACTCACGAAACAAGGAGAGACTGGGATTTTGGATGCAGATCCTAAGGAGAATAACAATAACCACACAGAATATTATATTCACAAAGTAGCTGAAAGTATTCTAAGAACTAAACCAACATGGGAATGGAGAAGGAAGATCCTGCTGATAGGGATGACTGCAATTAGGGATTCAGACAATAGACAAGAAGGGGCTGGAATTTATTGGAGAAAACTGACAAAAGAACCAAGGTATTGAGAGCAAATAATTAGAGAGAGAGAAAGGTAATAGAATGGGAAGAGGTTAAGAATTTATTTGGACTGCCTCCTCTATCAAGGATTGATATCAGAGTATAGGCAAAGAGAAAGAAATAGGAGGTCCAGTTTAGGTGTTGGAAGAATTTACTAAGCTGAGATGCCCATTACATGGACTCTGCCTAAAAATGGCACTACAGGGCAGCATGAGCTTTTCCAGTTTGTAGAAATCCTTTAACAAGAGATGTTGGCCAACCCTTGCAAAACAATTAGAACTATCTATTGTCTCATCCCAAGCTGATATATATTGGATCTCCCTAGAATAACATCAGTTGTTAAGCCAATTGTTAAAGCCAAATATCTTCTATTTATACCAAAGTATCATTATTGGAGAAGGACATATCCCACTTAGGACGAGAGTTTTACCTGCATCTGTCACATGCCTAGGGAGTTCTGACATGTCTCTCTGCATGTCCCTCAGGATTTTGCTGCCTGGGTCATTCACTCCTAAATGGACCACCCTTCTGCCATTGTTATACTTGTCTCATGAAATAGTCCTGAGAGTCCTTATAATGTCTGTGATTCTGGCACTCAGGAAGCTGCTGACACTAAGCCTATTCTTGTCTAGCCTGGTGAGAGAGGAATCAGTATGCCTAACAACTGAGTCACAAATTACTAATACATTCTTATTAGATGCTAGGTTAGTATTCCCTGACTTGGGGCAACTGTGCTGCTGATGTCTAGTTGTTGTAGGTGTACATCGAGTAGGTGAGTTAAGGGACTTCTGATGAGGTCTGTTTTTTTCAAATTCTAAGAGACTTTGGCAGTGATTACAGGGACCTGCCACTGTCTAGTGACAGTGTTGTAGCAGCACAAAACTAATTAAGCAGGCTTAGGCAGTGTTAGAAAGAAAACAAAGTTTGTTCAGTGGTTAAAATGGAAACGATAAGGGGGACTATAATCTTTAAATGCATGAGGAATGCAGCTTTCACCCTCGAAGGTGAAACTCTACAGCATTCAATGAGAAAGAACACAAAAGGGAGAAACTGATACAGGGATTAGATAGATAGACTTAAGATAACATTTGCTGATGACATAATGCTATTCAATGCAGGTGATAAACTGTAATAGAAATGAACGTTCTAAATGTCAGCCTAAATTCATTACAAATAATGCATCCTAAAAATAAAACAAAAAAAACCCTTAGGAACAGAGCACATAACAGGTGATTAACTAGAGAAACAATAGAAATAAAAAAGGGTCTTGGAGGTAGTCCTATAAGCAAGCTATCTGAAAAAGCGGCAGACAAGATTGATGGAATACATAGGCTGGGAAGACACATAAATGCTAAAGAAGAAAAGGTTGTAATCCCTCTGTGAAGATAGACTCCCAGTCAAGAGGGTAGTCACCAGCCTAAGGAGGAGCTTCAGTAGTGACATGCTGAGCACCTGTGAGCTGAAGGAAAAGCTGCAGCTCTATATGAAGTGAAGGCAGCAATTCTGATCTGAAAGAGGGTACCTCAGTAAGACTCTTACCCTGCTGCTAAGACTCTGAACCAGTGATCTGCATGCTAACTTGCATTTAACTTAGTAAGGAATTCTAAAGAATTTAAGTTTTGGTATCGAAAAAAGCCTAATGTATTTCCTACAGTTTAAAAAAACATTGAACATGTTGGTGTAACGACAATAACCCATTTGCCTTCTTGCAAAAAAGGGAGAATGTAGTTCTCAGAAAACAGACATATTAACAGAGTATTCTGGTGGACTGAATCACAGAACCTCAAAACAAACTGTCTCAACTTTTTATCTGTGTGTAATTTGGGTTAAAGATTTAAGCCATGGTTACAAGAATGCTTCAAACCTAGAGGTGATGTCCATTTTGTAATTGAGGCCTGCTGTATGGTTATGTGGAGGGTGTTGGTCAGAATGTTAAAAGGAGGAGATCAAAGATAGAGCCTTGTGGTACACCGGTGATGACTGGGAGGAATATAGAGAGGGTGGAGTGCCATTTTACTGACTGATACCTATTGGACAAGTAGCTTTTGAAGCATAGAAGTGTGGGATGAGATAGACCTAGTGAGGACATCTGTAGTAGAAATATATTGTAACATGCTGTGTAGAAGGCTTTAGACAAGTCTAGAAATAAGGTAGAGACTAGTTTGACATATCTATAAAGGTTAGAAGTACAATGTTAGTACTATGGGAGGGACAGAAGCCATGTTGTGTGGGTGACAGGAGTTATTCCTGCAGGAGATTAGCAATTGTTTTTGAATATATTTTTCAAGTATTTTGGAGAGGGAGATAAGATCGCTATAGGTTTAAATACAGGTATAATTTCCTCCTTTGCGTTGAAGGATAATGTGTGATTTTTTTTTCCAGAGAGAGGGAACATGGGATTCCTGAAATGACCTAATTTATAAGGCTTGAGACAAGACAGACAATGCTTTTAGAAGGTCACCAACCAAAATAAATAATGGTTTAAGTTTGTTTAAGAGTAGTTTATATAGGATGTAGGCACAGGTTTGAAGGTGAAAGTGAATATGGGGATATGTGGCTGCTGGACAGGTTTGGGAAGGTTGGGTAATCATAGGTTCATAGGTTCATACTAGGCTATCTGCCCTAGGGCATTTATAAGCCTAGCCAGAGTGTGTTTGGCTTTCGCCACCCATTTTAAATTAATTTTGCTATGCCCTTTTTCGAGGTCAGTATACTGTGCCTCTATCTAACAGTGACACAGAAGTGATACCCGGGGTAAACCTACGATCTCCCATCCACTCATCAAGATTCCTCTTGAAGAGAGTCAATGAGGGACTCTGCCTAACCTGGACTGGGATTTTATTCCAGAGTGAAGGGAGCCTCTGGGTTATGAATCTGTCCCTCCAGCATGTCCTATTTATTTCAGTGCTGAGGTTCAAGTCTCTCGAGCGCGTAGCTCGATGGGATTTGGATTTGGATTTTCTAAGGTGCAGCATGTCCATTAATTCCGGATTGGACATGGCTTTATACGTCAGGCACAGATTGCCCCTGAGCAGGCGGTATGCCACTGAGTAGAGCTGGAGTTTCTTTAACCGGGCAGCATATGGCATCTATTTGAGCCCTTTGATCCTCTTGGTGAGGTACTTTTGGGGTCTTTCCAGTTGCTGCAGGTGTCTGGTAAGGTACATCCCAAAAAGGGCATCATACTCAATTATGGGCCTGATGAGGGATGAGTAAAGAGGCACGATGACCTCCCCTGATCTAGATGTGAATCCTTTCATGATTAGGTGGGCTATATAAAATGTTTTTCTAACCACTTTGGCCACGTGGTTGTCAAATGAGAGATTGCTATCAACTTGGGTCCCCAGGTCCCTAATTACTTCTTCTGTACTTAATGGATTACCACCTATGTGGTAATTTGTGGGCACTTTTTTGCCAAAGGGGATGACTATACACTTTTTGGCGTTTAGCTTGAGGCCATGGCTCTGGCACCAGTTGTCTGTTTCTATGAGGCCCTTTTGGAAGATGCTTGTGTCAGCTGGAGAGTCGATTATGGCACCCAGTTTGCAGTCATCTGTGAACTTGGTCAGCCACAGTCCTTCCGTGTTGGCCTGTACCACCAAGAAATATATACCGAACAAGAGAGGTCCCAGGACTGAGCCTTGTGGGACGCCACTTGTAACTGGTTTGGAGTCTGACATGGCTCCAGCAATTCTAACCATGTGGGTTCTGTCCTTGAGCCAGTTTGCAACCCATCTAGTGACATAGGGGTTTATATTTAAGCTGGTGAGCTTATCTATAATGCCCGAGTGGGGTATTTTATCAAAGGCTTTTGCGAGGTCCAGGTAGGCTGTGTGGACCACCTTCTCCTCGTCAATGGCCATGGTGACTGTTTCAAAGAAATCGACCAGGTTTAAGAGGCAGGATCTGCCCTTAACAAAGCTGAACTGGGTAGGATCCAGTGTCTGTAGGTTCCCAATATCTTTATTTATGAGGTCCATGATGATCCTTTCCATAGCTTTGCAGACCAAGCTAGTCAGGCTTATGGGGCGATAGTGTCCAGGATCCATTGAGGCACCACCTTTGTGGAGAGGGACCACTGTTGCTGTACGCCACTCTTTGGGTACATATCCTGTAGTAAGGCTGAGATTAAACAGTAGTTTTATGTTTGGGTTTAGCTCTTCTTGGAGTTCATGTAGGACGCAGCCCGGGACACTGTCTGGTCCCATTGATGCTGTGTTTTTTGCTTTGGAGAGGGCGGCTCTTACCTGAGCATCTGAGATGTCAGGGGGGCAGCACTCTGCTGGGATAGATATTTGCCCTTTTGGTGGGGAGGGGGGGGGAGTTTGCACTGAACCTGTCAGCTAGGATGTTGGCAATGTCTGTGGGTTCGATGTATTTTTTGTCATTTTGGACTAATTCTGAGCATATCTGGGAATTCCCACCCAGGTTCCTAACATAACTGAAGAAAGCCTTGTGATTATCCAGTCCTGTGCAATTTGTCTCTCAAAGCTGGCCTTAGACGATTTTATGAGTGCCCGTAGTTTTTTGCTAATACTGATCAGAGATGGTTAGAGTTATGTTTTGGCCAAGATGTAAGATTTCTTTAATGGCTGACCAGATTTTTTTAGGATTGTGTTTACTATTGTTCAGAATGTTGTTATAGCACATTTTTATCATTTCTTTTTTTTTCGCTTTTTAGTATGTTTGTAGAGCATTCTGAAGTGTTTGAGATATTGTGCTGTTTTATATTTTTGACATTCTTTCCATACTTTTTCTCTAACCTGCATTAGCGTTCTACTCTTTTTGGATAGCAAAACTGCATTATTTGTTTTTAGTCTCTTCCTTATAGGGGAAGCAAGGCTATTGATAATATTTAGGAAAGTTGTACTGAATTCATTTACAGCATCATTTAAGGAGAAGATGTTCCAGTTAATAGATGATGTGGGGTAGTAATGAATATTTTTGGGCTAGACTTGTACAGGTTGTGTGTAGTTTTATAAACATGCTGCTTACGTGGATGTGTAAGATGTCTGGTTGTCTAGACTGGGAGATGGTCACAGAGTCTGATATTATACCTTTGGTGGTGAATTTACTAGGGTCTGATACCAGAATTAAGTCTAATAAGGAGTTTGATGGCTTGCTATAATGTGTGGGGCTATTAATTGTAGTGTGAAAATGTACAAGTTCATGCTAGATGTAGAGGAGTTAGAAGGTATGTCTATCTAACTGGTATTGATATCACCTAGTGGTATTTTTATTGGGGGAAAACTCCACAGTGTAAGAAAATAAAGCCATAGCTAATGTAAAAATGTTGGGAAATGTGTGGTACATAGCAATGTTCAAAAATGATGGTGGATTTTTCTGCTGAGGAAAAAAATGTTGCATTGGCTTTTTGTAAAAATGCATCAGACAGTTCTGAAGTGTGTTGCAAACTACACCCTAATCAGTGAACTAAGTACTAATGAGGCTAGAGGTGCAATGATATGGTGCTTCTGAAAGAGTTGAAGACCACTGATGCTCAGATGTAAACCTGGTAATGTTTTTACACTTTGCTGTTCACCACCTGAATAAAAGAGAAGGACTACTGGGGATGTTTCATTGCATTTTAAATGAGCTGCATGTTAGAAAGCTGGAATGCAAGTGAGTAGGAAATTTTGCATTGAAAGAAACAAACAATTTTTTGAGTGCAACGCTAATAACTTTATAGTACACAAAGTATAACAAGCTGCTTAATTTAGAGTATGTTGTGTCGCAGTAGTGAAAAAATACTGCTTTTATGAGACAGAAATTACTTCTTGCACTTGTGTTGTATTCTGTGTTTAAAGCACATGAAAATCGTTGTCTGAAGTGAAATGCATTGCTCCTATAATGCACTGTTTGGTTAAAAACTGTATTCCAATGAAAGCTCTGTTTATGTTTATAGGCCAAACATTTTGGAAAATAAAAGTAAAATATGCAGTGTGCAGTAAGCACTTAAAATGGTGGAAATGTATACAGCACTGAATCTAAGTGCTGTCGGAACCTGCTTCTTCTTAGAGAATAATAATTAATAGTAATAAGAAACATGTGGCAAAGCTTGTGAGAAATGTAAATAAGCAGCAAGACTTAATTTTTAATAACGAGGAGTATTTATAACCAAAAGTAAAATGCACCCTGTGCCCTTACAGAGACTTACTCCATCAATAAAAAGTCAGAAAAGAAAGTTCTCAGGAGTCTGCATGTCCTCCCCGCAGTCGTGTGGCATTCGAAAGACATGCGTGAATGGGCGTGCCTTTGTTGAAGGTTGGGCATCGGGCTGGCACCTTGGCACTGTAAAAATCAACTGCCAATCATTAGTGGACTGGAAGTCCACTGTGGCGACCCCTTACTGGGAAAAGCTGAAAGAAAAATCAACATTATATTGGACACGTGTGTGTGTGTGTGGGGGGGGGGG
Organism: Protopterus annectens; assembly: GCF_019279795.1. Lineage (NCBI taxonomy): Eukaryota > Metazoa > Chordata > Ceratodontiformes > Protopteridae > Protopterus > Protopterus annectens. The sequence continues at coordinate 923,050,007 of NC_056727.1, read as the reverse complement.
CAAAAGTGCTTTGCCAAATGTTGGTGGCATGTTGTGAAACTAATGGTTCAGTAAGGTGCTGCTTCCTAAGAAGTTAAACCTTTTGGCAATGAGGAGATGTTTAATTGCTGTATGCTTCAAGATAGAAAGTTATGATAAGCTTTGTGAAACTAATTTTGAGTTGCCTTACCTGAACAAGAGAGGCAAAAAAGGTAATAAGAAAAACAATTCTTGAGCTGTGAATCATGAAAGGAGTATACATGTTAAGCTCTGCTAAGATATAGAAACATAAGTTCACAAAAGAGGTGTTGTCCAGCTAGGTTTGGTCATAAAGAGTACAGTGGTAACAAAATGAAAATACTTTCCATCAGACCATTTCTGACTGTCAAGAGCAAATGTATGCTTTCGGTAATAAGAAAAACAATTCTTGAGCTGTGAATCATGAAAGGAGTACACATGTTAAGCTCTGCTAAGATATAGAAACATAAGTTCACAAAAGAGGTGTTGTCTAGCTAGGTTTGGTCATAAAGAGTACAGTGGTAACAAAATGAAAATACTTTCCATCAGACCATTTCTGACTGTCAAGAGCAAATGTATGCTTTCTATTCCAGTGTTACAACTATACAAAGTGAAACTTTACCTGAAAGTAATGACTGTGGCCCTAATTGTCCTAAGACAGTTGAAGCAGATCCATCCATCCACAACTCATTTTCCCAATTTTGTACATGGGGTTGGGGTGTCACTTCAAGATTCTAGTGACAATTATCTAGAGCCAAGGCTTACATCACCAGAGCTGAAGTAGATAATGCAACAAAACATAACTTAGATTTTAAATTAGTGTTGATAAGAAACTGGAACTTGAAATATGTTTATGCAACAAAGGGATATTCAAGAAGAAAAGAAAGCAAATGCGACATCTTTTAATGTTGTTTAGCTCTGCAAGATGAAGTCATGACATTAAATGAGAGTATAGAAATGCTAAGTCAGCTAGTGGACATTCTATTTTAGTCAGAGGAAATCAATAGCAGCACTGGGACCGATAGCTCTGAAAATAAAAATAAAGATGAAAGGAAGTTTTACAAAGTTGTTGGCTGACCATGACCACCGAAAGAGATGGCAAAATAAAATAGACAATGAAAATTTTGATTTGTCCAAAAAAAATCTCTGAACTTTTTTACAAAATTTGGAACAGTGAAACATGAGAGAAAACCTAAAAGTACTAAGTGACATTATAAGCCAAAAGAAAATGAGGAAATAGACCTGGTGTTAGCACTTTAAAGGCAAAAGAAAAGTTGATTTTGGACCCAAGCTGATCTTATGCATCTAGAGAGTAAGAAGGAATAATTGTAGTAGGAGCAGCAGAAGGTTAACAACATCCTAAATGATTTAAATGTAAAGTGCCAGGGGTTTTCCAAGTTGGCTAAACACTGATCCACATTTATTGCAACTCCCCCAGTATGAAAAAAAGATATTGATAGATAAGGACCTCCAATTCTGACTGTTTTAATAAAATTCAGCTACTGGCTAGTAAGTACACTGCCTGAATGCCACAAAGAAAAAAAAAACTAGAGAGCCTAAAATTAAATCAACTAGAAAAGGTGTAGAGAAAACATTGACTTGGAAGAATCTTGCAGCTGTTCAGCAAAAAAGCAGTTCAAGCTCTAGCTTTGGTATAAAAGATGGCTTCCAGTAATTTACAGGAAAAAATAAATCAAATGTGCTCAGAGTTGATTAAAATAAATGAATCATTAAAGGTGTATATCGACTCAAATAACAAAATGATGGAAAAATGGAAAATGTTTTAAATAGCTATTCAGATGAACTGATAAAAATGCAAAATTCAGAGGTCACAATGAAGAAAAGGATGTTTCAAAAAATGCTAGTGTTAGAGGACAGAGCATACAGAAAAAATGAGATTTTCTGCTGTACCAGAGAAACTGGCAGGAACAGATTGTATTAATTTTATGAAAGCACAAATAAGTAACTGGACTGGCATTCCACATCAGAATTTGTTAATTGAAAGTGCACATCATGGGTATGCTACAAACCTGGCCATGAAACAGCAAAGACCTGTATCAATAAACATGCAATCATATCAGCATACAGAGTTGATCCTGACAAAAGTGTGGCCGAAGGGCAAACTATTAAAATGGAGACAGCAGATTGTTTGTAAAAAATGATTATTCACTGTGCAGCAGGCAGAAGAAAAGCAAGTTTATCCCAGCAATCAGGAAATATCAAGAGACAGGTGTGAGACTCAAGTTGCTGTATACAGCTGTCTTCAGAATATTTTTTCCTGGAAGATCAAAGTCATATTTTGATGTAAAACAGGCTAAGGGTGAAATACAAAAGTTTATCCAACAATGTGTGAGCCATCAAACAGAAGGGGACACTGCTTCTCATTCTTCTTATTGTAAGGCTAATAGAAAGACTTTGCCAATAAAACCCTTCTAATGTTCCAAAGGAAAATGTATGAAAAAAAAATGAGTTGACTAGAAAAATCAAGAGTACCTTGGACACGAACCAGCATATGGGGTTGGGAGATGGAGATGAATTAGAAGACCTGCAACACTGAAATTCATGAATAAATGGGATACTATAAAGTATTGATCACATATGTGAAATATGGCTTTACAAGAAAAAGTGTCTAAGAAAGACTGGATTTTTGTTGACTTTGTTAAACTTGTTGGGGGAAGGACAGACATATGCTCCAGTTCATATCATTAATGTTGAAATGACAATAAGAGGGGAAAATGGAGAAAGAGGGAAAAAGTAACTGTAAGTAAAACTTTTTTTGTTCTTAACAGTATTTCTATAAAACATTTTATGATATAAAAAATCACTAAAACCTCGTATAATGAGCCAGCAAGGAAAAGTCAGCAAAAAAATAGCATCCACTCAGTTTATTAGCAGCTTTCATCAAAAAGATTTCATCAGAATACAAATACACCACAATTCCACCATATTTAAATAGTCACATTCAAATTGCACCAGTTAATAAAATAATTAAGTAATTATTATATTAGTCTAAAAAATTCATTTCTGTTAGTGCCCTTTGTTAACAAACACTCTCCTGTTTTTTAAAAAACATTTTATATTCACTGTAGAGTTGTCGCCTCATAGCAAGACATTGTCCCATTCGATTCTCAGCTAGAGCGTCTTCTGTGTAGAGGCATAGGTGAATGGGGCGTGCCTTCGTTGAAGGTTGTGCATCAGGGCTGGTAACCCGGTACGTAAAAATCCACTACCAATCATTAGCGGACCAGAGTTCCACTGTGGTGACCTCTAACTGGGAAAAAGCCAAAAGACACAAACAAATTCACTGTGCCATTAAGCCCAGGGGGTTTATTGGCCAACAGTTTAATTTGCCTAAAAGCCTCTCTTTAATCAAGAAAATTCTCTCAGCCCCTCCCCACCTTAAATCTACCTGTCCCTGTTCAGTAACTGAAAAATGAAACTTTTTTATAATTGGAACATTATAAGGTGTGCTTATATAAAGCACTTTTCATATATTTTTTTTATATAATACAGATGTTCTTTTATTCACTCAAATAGCTTCCTAGTAGTCATTCCAATATATAAAAGGCTGAACAGCCCAAATATACACATACTTATTTATAAAAAAGAACTTAAATAGCATGAACATTTTAAAAGAGAAAATTGTAACATTGGACTTGAAGATCTGTAATAACTATGGCAGTGACTCTATGTTCTCTGCTGAATATGAGAACATGTTAAGTCAACTTGAAAGACTGGAAGGGTCATCATTATCCATAAAAATAAAAAAATTAAACAGAGATCTAAATGCTTACAAGAATGCTAGTGCTTACAGTTATTTCGATATAGTTCAGAGAAAGAGGGATTGTAGTAAAATTTGGAACTTCAACTCTACACATTGGAAATCCTTTGGTAATTTGGAGAGTTCAGAGAAACAGAGACATTCCCTTAAAAGCGCCTGTGATGACATCACTTCTGAGGGCTTAAAAACCAGGAAAAGGGGTGAACAATTGAGAGAATGCTGAGTAGAAGAAAACAGAGATTTTGATGTGCTGCCTTTTCTTCCTCCTATTGAAGACACCATTGATTATAACTTAAAAGGTGCAAGACCTAAAACTATGGCTTCCTCTTCTTTTTCCAAGCTCCCAAAGGGAAAATTGACAGATTGAGAACTTTGAAACCATGAGGATGGATGAGATCGGATATTCCAATGGAAAGTTAGACAGGTCTGAAACTAAAGTGTATAACCTGCCTACCTTTGAATTAAAAGACATTCATCGATATATTTTAAAATTAGGGTTAAGATTTGCTCCAGCTCAGTGAGCTGATGTATTTCATACTGTGTTGCATCTGAAAGAATATGTACATAAGCATAATTTAATTTATATTTTAAGTGATGTACATATTAAAGAAGCATCATGTTATGTTAAACCATCTACATTTAATCCACCTTTGGATTGCACTCTAAAAATATTTGAAATGTCTTGTAAAGATGCTATTTGAGATCTATTAAAAAATAGTAAAGTAAATAGGAAGTTTTTAACCTTTCTTTACAAGAAAAATGATCATTAAAGGAAATTGTTGATAATAGAAAAATGAAAATTATGAAGGCAGATGGGTGGGTTTGTTTTAATGGACCAAAAGCTTTCTATAGAAAAAATGGAATTAATGCTTAGTAATGAAGTTGAATATGCAAACGTTGATGGTGAAAGTATAAATAAATGTTATAAATATATGCGTGCTTTTTTTTATTAGATAGCCTTTTGGAAGGCAATATTAATGAAGAAGTCTTCAACTTTTGTAATATTGAAAATCCCAGGGTTGGGGTTTTGTTTAGTATTTCAAAATTACATAAATGTCCTAATAATCCCCAGTTTCAGCCAATAGTGTCAGCATCTAATCATATAACTGAAGGAATCTCCTTATTATTACATAGTGTGTTAAATCCATTAGTGAGTAGATTGGATGCATTCATGAAAGACTCATGGGATTTTTTGAACAAATTTCATGAATTTTTTTACTGATTATAAGTATAGATCTGATGTTAATATTATTTGCACCATTGATATTTGTTCTTTGTTTATAGCTATTCCTCATGTAGAAGGAACTGAATTTGTTAGAATGTTATTTACTAAGTTTTCGAGTATTTCTACTCAACAAGTAAATTTTTATTGTAATTTGAAGTATTATTAGACAACATTGTTTTGTTTTTAATGAAAGTTTTTATAAGAAAGAAGGGGAGTAGCAATGGGTTCACCTGCAGCACCTTCTTTTGCTAACATAGTATTAGGTTGGTGGGAATACAGTTTATTGAATGAAATTAAAAGGAATTTCAAGGTGTGCTTTTATAAATGTTTTGTCGAAGACCTGTTTTTTGTTTTAAAAGGTACTAACACTAATTGTGAGAATTTATTGAAAGAATTAAATGAAAAAATCTGTTTTTTAAAAGTTTACTATGGGGATGTCAGCCATACAGTCGATTTTCTTGATGTTACACTACAGTGGGACAATGATAAAAAACAGTTTGAGAGTAGTGTACACAGAGAAAAAGTACATTCATGAACAGTTATTTGCACAGTAATAGCAACCACCCAAACTTTATGAAAAATAATTTACCCAGGGGACAGTACATTAGGGCTAGCTGTATGACAATGGATGATAAAAAATTTGATGAGGAATTTAGTTTTATTACCGTCCTATTTAAGTATAGGGGATATAAAGAAGTTTTTATGAAAAAAATTGGAAAAAGAAATTAAACTAAAAAGGTACACTTTTTCCCACCAATTTTGAAATTTCCCTTTGTGAGTAATAAAAAAGAATAGGTACTGGGGGTGGAATGAAAGAGGATAGAAGGTTGACATGTTTTGGACATGACATTAGATAATAATATATGTTCTATCATAAATAATAATTGGAACATTTTGCAAGGTAACAGAGAATTGGCTGATGCAGTAGGAGAAGTTCCTAAGTTTCTGTATAGGAATAATTACAACTTGAAAATGTTATTGCAAAGAAGGAATAGTAAAGAGCCAGACCATACTGAGCCCCCCCCCCCCAGAAAACCATTGGGAATGTTCAAATGTGGACAATGCAATATTTGTTATTCCATCCATGAAGGACATTTCATTATGTTAGATAACCCTTCATATATTACTACCATCAAGGGGAGATATAATTGTCAAAAGAGGGGGTGGTTTATTTATGTGTATGTTTTGGCTATTCAGCCTTTTATATTGGAATGACTACTAGGAGGATATTTGACTGAATAAAAGAATGCCTGTATTATATCAAAAAGAAAGATATGAACAGTGCTTTATATAAGCATACCTTAAAATGTTCCAATTATAAAAAGTTTCATTTTTCAGTTATTGAACAGAGACAGATTTAAGAGGGGGGACTTAAAGACTTTTCTTGAACAAAGAGAGGCTTTTTGGCAAATTATACTGTTGGCCAACAAACCCCCTGGACTTAATGACACAGTGAATATAAAATGTTTTTTAAAATACAGGAGAGTGTTTGTTAACAAAGGGCATTAAGATAAATGAATTTTTTAGACTAATAGAATAATTACCTAATTATTTCATTAATTGGCATAATTTTAATGTGACTATTTAAATATGGTAGAATTTTGGTGTATTTGTATTCTGATAAGTCTTTTTGATGAAAGTGGCTAATAAACTGAGTGGATGCTATTTTTCTGCTGAAGTTTCCTTGCTGGTTCATTACACAAGGTTTTTTTTTTTTTTGGTGCTGTGAATTTCCTTGTGGTTGTTTTTGATATATTTTATGACATAAATTGTATGTTATATAGTAATGCATTTTCAGTGATTATTGTGTGTGATAAACACACTAAAGTAAACAAGTGCTTTTTTCTTTTTTAGTTTTTAAAGACATAGGCATTACAATGTAAAATGAGAAGAAAGAATGACAAAAGCATATTTAAGTCAAAAGGTTGTAATCTTGGGTTGTTGGGATGGGGGATGGGATGTGAAAGTGCACAGACTGTAATATATTGTCATGAAAGGATATACTGCCAGCCTAGCTATCTGGAGTTTTGTAAATAATTGTATGTCATTTGTGAATATTAACATGATTCATATATGTTGCTTGTGTTACAACTGTATTAGAACTGTATGTCACATGTATATCAAACTTGTTTGTACAGACGTGTGTTGTAAAAAGTTTTTGCAAAGTGCCTGAAATGTAACCACAGCATGCCCTACTGGAAAAGAACAGAAATGTACATGCACTATTGTAGCTGTTTATATGTATAATTAGAGATTTGGGGACCAACGTAGATAGTAATCTCTCCTTTGATAATCACGTTGCCAAAGTGGTTAGAAAGACCTTCTATATAGCCCACCTTATCATGAAAGGGTTTGCATCTAGATCAAGAGAGGTCATTGTGCCCCTCTACTCATCACTCATCAGGTTCATAATTGAATACAATGCCCCTTTTGGGATGTACCTTACCCGACACCTGCAGCAACTGGAGAGACCCCAAAAGTACCTCACCAAGAGGATTATGGGCTACAAACAGATGTCCTATGCAGCTCGACTAAAGAAACTCCAGCTCTACTCAGTTGCTTACCGCCTACTCAGAGGCGATCTATGCCTGACGTACAAAGCCATGTCAAACCCAGAATTAATGGACATGCTCCACCTCAAAAAATCCAAGTCCCTTAGAGCTACACGCTCCAGGGACCTAAACCTCAGCACAAAAATAAATAGGACATGCTGGAGGTACAGTTTCATTTCCCAGAGGCTCCCCTCACTCTGGAATAGAATCCCAATTCATGTTAGACATAGCCCCTCGCTGACCTTCTTCAAGCAAAATTTGGACGCATGGATGGGAAATCGCAAATTCACCCCTGGGATCTCTCCTGTGTCCCTGATAGACAGAGGCACAGTAAACTAATCTTAAAAGGGTACCTTCTATGACCTACTTTACAGAGGCACAGTAGGCTAATCTAATAGGGAGTCGGAAGCCAAATACACTCTGGCTAGGCTTATAAATGCCCTAGGGCAGATAGCCTAGTATCTACCTATGAACCTATAAACCTATGTATATATTTTAACAGTGGAAACTGGAACACAGGAGGTTAGCCTCAGTCTAGTAAATTTTAGAAAAATAGCTGAAATTAAATTACTTTCTAGCAGTGAGGAGACACAATGTCTGTGCTGAGAAATTTTCTGTATTGTCTTTAAATGTGGAGGAATAAAATTGTTTTATGATTTTCACCATCTGCCAAAGTATCTGCGGTCTATGTATTTTCACAGGTAGATGCTAAATGCTACCAGCTGCCATCAATGGTTGTTTTGGGCCTGGGGAACCAGGAGTCAGACAACAAGCAATGATGTTTTTCTGCAAGTTATCCCAGTAGTAATATTTGAGATATTAATTTGAGAGACAGAATTCTGTATGCTACCTTGGACCTGACAGTAACCGGAACCATTCACTACATGTCTGCCTTGCTCTGAGTATGTAAGTCTAGGGAACAGCATAATTCTCTTAGATGCTCTTAGACATGTGTCTGGAGTGTTTCTCCCTGGGCCTCCACTGAAAATTGGCTATGTTCCAAGTCAGACTTTCCCAGTTAGCAAATAATAAATAAATAAATAATAGTAAGGAATATAGCAACACTTAGTTCAGATATCTTTTCTTTGTTTATTTGAGATTGTCCTGCAATGTTGTTTTAGATATTTCTTGTGATTTTGAACTCTATCACTGTAATTGTATACTGAGTATTTTCTTTTTATTTTATTATTTATTATTAAATATATTTAAACCTTTCATTGTGGCTGATCTTTATAGAGCTATTTAAGTTCTGATATTACTTGCATATTTATTTGTGACACTGTGGGCCACTTCTAACAGCCTTGCTACCATTTGTATTGATAGTAACATTACACAGTAAGATTAGACACCCTTTGTTAAGGGCCTTAAAGTAGCTGATAAGGAGTTCTGGTGGCAGTGATAACTACCTTAAGTCTGGGTAGAAGGGGGCATAGCTAGTAAACCTGTGCCAGCCTTTCCCAGGTGTGTGTGTGTGTGTGTGTGTGTGTGTGTGTGTGTGTGTGTGTGTGTGTGTGTGTGTGTGTGTGTGTGTGTTTGTGTAACAAATTTCTAAGCTTGTGTGTGTGTCAGCTACTTGGGCAGGGACACAAAGCACTGGTTGGACAGAGAGAGTGTTGGAGGACTTGGCTTGGAACCCTGGCTAAGGACTCAACTATATAGCTGTGCCAGTGAGGAGTCTTATTGAGGATCTGGAGAAAGAGGGAGAAACCAGTCCCAAACTGACTGTGGTTTCTATGTGCTCTTAAGGGAAACCTGCACTTGATGCAGTGAGCTGCAGCTGAAAATAATGTGTATGTACTTGACATCCACCCAGTGTATGTCCCCAGTGGGACCAGTGGTGAGGATTAATATATATATATATATATATATATATATATATATATATATATATATATATATATATATATAAAACTGCCAACCTGGGAAGGAGCCAGAAGAACAAGTAAAATACAAGCCGTATATTCCAAATGTAATCCAAATGATGCAAAGGAAGGTAGAGCCAAATACTCAAAGATAAAACGTAGCACTTTATTGACAAAAAATATAAGCGCTTTCACGGAACTATCATCCGCTTCTTCAGACATAGTGGATATAACTGAGTACAAGCCATATATAATACACAACTACAACACCTGACTAACAAATTAACTCTTAATTGAATAAATGCCAATAAAACCAATTGAAACTTATTAAAACAATTTAAAAGCAATAGTGCATATTTTTTGTATTTTGTTATTTAAATACAAAATTAATAATGAATGTAAATGCTGATTTAAACTATTTTAAACAACTTGACACCAATAATATAAATTATTATTAAACAACAAAATAAAATTGATTACCTATCGAAGCTTTCTTCCCTTGAGATGGGGTTTAAGTGACACATTCTCATTAAGACCCCTCCCTTTGTGTGCAGACAACCTAAAGATCCACTGGAGTTCAGCTTGCTCTGTGGAGTTAATCAAATCTCCTATTCTTGATGTTTCTTTTTGAATGTGCAGTACTTGAAACAAAAAAATATGTTCAAGCCCTTCCTTCAGGGTGTGTTTTGCTATTGCACTATGTTTCTCTCCCCTATTGTAACAATAAATGTGGTCCCTGATTCTCTCTCTAAGGGATCTGTTGGTCTTGCCAATATAGAAGCAGAAACATTTAACACAGTGAGCTGCGTAAATCACATTTTTTGAATTGCAGTTGCTATTAACCCTAATATGCCATAATCTGCCAGTGTCAGGATGTTTGAAAAAATGTGACTCATCAATGAAAGAACATTGGGGACACTTTCCACATTTTTTAGTAGCTGTAAAATGTGTATTGACCTCATTATTTGGTATATTACTGGATGGATTGGTGCAAAGAACTTGTTTCAAAATTTTCATGTTACTAAATGTAAATTTGGGACAATAACCCACTATTTTCTTCACGTTCTCATCCACCATTAATATATTCCAATTTCGCCTGACTGCTTCTTGGACTGGTGCTGTATTGTCACTATAGAGTAGAACTATAGATAGAAGCTGTTGTTCATTACTATCTCTTGAATCCCTGCCAGTTGTAGCTCTGGCTGAGAAATACGGTTGTGCCCTAGTTTGTCTCAAGGAATGCATATCTACATAAACTTGTGAAATCTCATGGTGATTATACCCTCTACCCACTAGTGCTGTTCTCAAATGTGTGAGTTCTTGTTTATAGTGGCAATCCATGACATAGAGCCTTGACAATCTCATAGCTTGCTCTCTGACAATATTACAAAAGATGCTGGGATTGTGCATACTATGCCTGTGTAAATATGTGGGTCTATAGCATGGTTTTCTGTGCACCCTGGTTTGAAAGGTGTTTCCAGATTTGAATACGGTTACGTCAAGGTAGTTAATGCTCACTCTGGAATGATTCAGAGTGAACTGTAAAAAAGAACCAATATTGTTTAGTTCATGAAAGAATGTCATGAGACTGTTGATGTTGCCTTTCCACAGAAAAAACAAGTCATCGACAAATCTACGATAAAAAATGATGTGTGGATTTTGCATAATGTGATTGTTTTCAAACGCTACCATAACCAAATTTGCATAGCTGTTGGCACAGCTAGTGCCCATGGTGACACCTTTCCTTTGTTTATAAATGTTATCCATAAACAAGAATATATTGTTCTCTAAAACTAATTCGACCAATAGGCAGAGAAAATCAGCCTGACCTGGGTTAACTAAAGTATAATCCAATAATAACTGATGAACCAGCTGCAAACCTTCTGCATTAGGTATGCACGTAAATAAGGATATAACATCCATACTAACTAGAACAACATCATCTAAGGCATCTAATCCACTAACATGTAGAAATAAATCATTTAAAAAATGTTGTGTATCTCTCAGGATATAAGTAAAATTACATAGCATACTCTTAAGCTGATGGTCCAAGTAAATAGAAATCGATTCAGTTAACCATCCTGAACCAGATACAATGAGTCTCAATTCGGGATCCATAGGATTCTTATGCACTTTAGGTAAACCAGTAATAACTGGTATGAGAGGATTTTCAACGATTAGGTAATCAAACAATTGGTCATTGATTAAATTCAAACATTTGCATTCATATAGTGTATTATGAATACATTGTTGCATGGAAAATACAATGCCAGAATCTGCTACTAACTCATAGGCTTCATCAGCCAATAAACTAAACATTTTGGTCACATAATAGTCTGTGTCCAGCACCACAACCGGACCACCTTTATCAGCTGGTCGTATAATAATGTTAACATTCTTTTTCAGCATAGACATGGCTTCAGACTCAGCTGGCAGAAGATTGTTATTTCTGCTGGAGTTAGTTGCAGAAAAAGATGAATCTAGTTCATCGTACAAAGTGTTCTCTACTGCTCTTACAAAAGTACCCAAACAAGGCGATAAGTGTGGTGTGAACGTACTTTTCTTCTTGAAAATATCACTAGAGTTAATATGTTCACATTTAAACATCAACTTCAATGCAATATTACTAGTAAATAATCTAAGCACCAATATGGCTTGGCTTATGTCCATTTTACACGATGGTATAAACGACATACCTTTATTCAGTAGAGATATCTCAGCTGAGGTCAAATTATACTTGGAAAGATTTATAACAAGGGATCTTGGTTCCAGAGTTTCCGCAAGGTACTCTGATGTTGAGGGAGTTCCTTCTTCTTGGCTCCTCTTAGTATATCTGTTTCCATAGATCTTTTCCTGCCCATACGTATGGGTAGGGGTTGTTCCAAAAAACCTTGTGACTCCGCTTGATCAGACTGTATCTTGCGTCTAACTGCACTGGAAAGACTGCTCGAAGTAGGGTTATTCCTGTTGGTCTGACTAATTTTATCAGACCCTGCTTGTATCTCGCTCTGAATAGAGGACAACGATGGATTTGCATCCGGATGTGGATTGTCAGTTGCAACATTCGACTGTGTCTCTTCAGACCTCACGTTCTCATCAATCTTCCGCTTCCTGTAGGTGTCGCTGACTCCATTCTCCAGTTGATTACGATAGATCAAATGATCCAACTCAGAAACATTGTTCATGGCAGGAATAGGAATTTTGTTGTTACTAGATGCCACATCATGACGTTTATTACTCCTATTGACTGTTGGCAGTTTATTGGCCACTTCATTGTATCTTGGCCAAACAAATACATTATGATGTGCAAAATCATTAATGTCCCTGCGCTTACATTTTTTGTCAATAAAGTGCTACGTTTTATCTTTGAGTATTTGGCTCTAGCTTCCTTTGCATCATTTGGATTACATTTGGAATATACGGCTTGTATTTTACTTGTTCTTCTGGCTCCTTCCCAGGTTGGCAGTTTTTTTCTACGTTCTTTTTGTGCTTTTGGGACTCTTTGATATATATATATATATATATATATATATATATATATATATATATATATATATATAAATATATATAGAACCAAAATGTTTTCTTTTATTTTTGCATAGGTAAATGTCTAAATTTATGCCAGTGGCTTAATCTAGTGACATTTTTGGGGGGTTGCAAATGCAAGTGGGTTTAAAAAAATGACAGACCGCAATGTAATAGTTTTCTTTAATTAAATAGATGTTTGGTGCAAGTTGAAAAATCTGGAGCTGAGAACAACTTTGCATTTTGTTCTTATGCCTCCATGGAAAGAAGCTGAGTAAAGGTAAAGGCAATAAATCGAGAGGGCTGGACATTGTTTACTGAGGGAAACATAAAATTAAAAGGTACAAGGGCAAAAAGTTGAGTAAAAAATAAAGTTTGAAATTACTGGAAGTGAATAGGAGATAGCAGCTTTCTGGTAACTAAATACGTTAATGCATTTCTAGAATAGTGTATAGTTTGGTTGTATTTAAAGATAATAGGCACAGCTTTTTCTTAAGGCTAAAAGCAAATAGTTTCTGAAACATACAAGTTGTTTTTCACATCTGGGAGAGAAATAAAGATAGGACATAAAGATGGGACAAGAACAGACAATTAGTGTAGGTAGGCTCACATGCTACAACACACATCTTAGCATGATGACTAACCTTAATTTTTGGTTAGGATTTGCCAGTTTGTGCAGCTGTCAATTTGGGACAAGTTTTCCTATCAGGAGGGTTAACATTATTTGAAGATCTACATAGTTTTGTGTGTTTATTTTAAGTTAATAGGAAGTGGGATCTTTAGAAATCAGTAGGAGCAAATTACACAGAAAAAATGAAAACAATGTAAATTATGGGAATATTACATGCAGAATAATGTTATGGAGAAGGACTGAGACTTAAGGGAAGTTTATATATTGTGGGATTAATGATAGTGATATAAAATAATACATGTGATGTATAATATTTGTAACTGTAAACGTGTTAATGTGTTTTGTTTCATTTATATGAATATACGTTTGCCAATGTCTTAAGTGATAATTCAATAAATTTGATAAAAATGCCAGAATGTTTCACAACAATGAGGTGACTCAGCCTATACAAAAAAATGGAAGTGCTTTAAGTGTAAATAAAAGTAAATGGTTTGTACTTTGCGTTGATAAACTTAAATAGACTATAGGTAAAGAAGTACAGAGGTGCAGACACAATTACTTAAGTGCATGTAATCAACACATCCACAGTCTGGAGCAGAAATTCAAACTGAATGAAAGCTCTATTAAGTTGTTAAAGAAAGAAAAGAGATAGTTGCATTGCAAGGTGGATAAACAGTAAGAAACTATTTTTGAGCTAGTGACTAAATGCAAAAATATGAAAATAAAGTCCAAAGCAAATATTTAGAAGAAGCAAACAGCAAAATAAAATGTGTGTCAACTATTTCTTTTAGTCCTAATCTGATAAAAGAAAGTCATACTACTGTGACAACATGCAAAAGAAAAATAATTCCCCCCACATAAAAGGAGGACACACACTAACTTTCTGAGACAGACTAATACAGAAAAGAGAAGAAATATTTAGAGTATGAAAGACATAGAAACATCTGAAAAAAAAATACTGTACATAAGGTCAGACTAGTATGCCTAGTAAGATCACCAGACAAGTAGCTGCAGAACCCAAAGCTGCAAAAACAAACCTAAATCCTACTGGGAGTGTACAGAGTGCCTCATATAAACTTTATGTTTGTTTGTTTATTTATTTATATTAACTAAGAGAGAGAGAGAGAGAGCACTGATCCCATTGTGTGTGGGGGTGCTATATTGTTGTGGCATGTTGGGAAGAGGAGGAGGAGGATCCCACATAGATGCCCTGACTAGAAGAGGCCATGCTCCCTCACTGGTGAAAAGAGATGCCGAGAACCAAGGAGTGAGAGAGAGAGAGAGAAAAAGAGGCTAAAAGAAAGATAAATGTTAGTCTCTCTGTGTGAGAGACAGAACCAGAAGAGTAGACAGAAGCCTGAGAGCAGATTAAAAGAGAAGTTGAGGTGGGAAAATCAAAGAGGAAGGTTGAAAGTCTGGGACAAAAACCAGACTGAGACAAACTAACCAATAGTCAGTTATTTGAAGTGCAGACAAGTCTAGAATAAAATGAATGGGCTATAATCTATAAATAAAACTGTTTTGTTGTATTTAAACAACAGTATCATTTTGTTTCCAAAAGTATGCCTTGTGAAATCCATCTGTAAAAAATATTTTAAGTCCAGTAAAAACGTAATTCTTACTCATTAGCCTTCAGTCTGAGTTTTCTTGAAAAAACAAATAAAACGTGTTCTAAAGGGTGTTGCATGAAGTACCTGCTACTTGAGCTTATAATTCCTCCAAATATTTAAACCATTATTCTGAAAAACAAACAGCAAAACTATTCAGTGTTTTAAAATAACTCCTTAAACCTGCAGTTGTTAATGAAAATACTAAACCTTTTTAGTTAAGATACAGTGGAGTTCTTCATGAAAATACTTATATATTTTTTATTTTCAGTTAAAGAGAAGACATATACATTTTGTTTATATAACATGTTTTGAAAACAGGACGTGTGGTCTGCCTAGAAAGTGAATTTTGCTCAGAACATTGGGATGATGCTCACATATTTTTTACACTACTATTATGATTTCAATGTTCTATACAAGCAATGTACAATCAAATAAATCTGATGTTGCCTTCTTTTTTTGCTAAGATGCGTCTGTGGGATGAGGGCTGGTGGGATCCATGAATCACTGCTCACCAAATACAAAATATTTTGTTAATTTTGTTCCAAAACGAAAATGGTATGATCCACCCCAAGAATAGGGAAACATTTCTCATTATTTACAGAAACTACATTTTTCATTGGCATGGCTTGAAGAAGTCCACTCAAAGTTGGAAGAAACTAATTATCTTAACATTTTCAGAACATTAATTACAGACATTACAAATACTGCTTCATTATTTATAACACCCAAAATAACACTACTAATTTTACAAGTAGTTGTTGTGTCTTTCGGCTTTTCCCGGTTAGGGGTCACCACAGCGGAACTCCGGTCCGCTAATGATTGGAAGTAGATTTTTATGTGCCGAGTTGCTGGCCCTGACGCACAACCTTTAACGAAGGTACGCCTATTCATGCATGTCTCCACACAGAAGATGCTCTAGCTGAAAATCGAACAGGCAAATAAATGTCTTATTGTGAGGCGACAACACTACCGCAGCACCACCACCGCAGTCACAATATTACAACAAGTAGTAGTAATGCTAAAACATATTGTAGATTAGCAGGTAAAGTTCAACTGGTTAGTATTCTTGTACCAGACCAACATTTTTATATAATCTTCACTTATGCATGATATGTAAGATACAAATATTTTTGAAGAACATTCATTTAGGTCTGATTATACTAGGAACAACAGATATCATATATACCAAACTAAAATAAAAAAAACACATCCAACTTAAGATCAAAATGAACAATGTAAGAGATGGCATTAAATTCAACACAGGCTTAAATCCCGGATTTTTAATGAACTCAAACTTAGTGACCGATGTGATTGGTATAATGTTTAAGTGTGATGTAATTTTCTGTAAACTAACTCTGACGAAGTCCTATGTAAAGACAGGATGAAAGCGCTAAGTTTGTGTTCAATAAAGATCTGGGATTTAAGCTGGTGTTGCTTTTAGTGCAGTCTCTTACACTGCTCGTTTTAGATATCATACATACATTCTAATTTGTGGCAATTTAAACAGCATTCTTAATTCACAGTTAGACAAATATAAGATAACCTTTATCTTATATTACAAAACTCCAAAACTGCTTTTAGATGTTATGACTCAAAAGAGTATAGATGATTATTTACATTATTTTAAATGGAGAGCGACAGCCTGCGTTTGCTTTCATATTTAAAAATAAGACAGGGGCAAGAACAGGTTATGTTCTGACTTCAAACAATCTATTTCCAGGGATACAACTTATAGAGAGAGTTTCGAGGTTGTGGTCAGACCACTCATCAATTATATTTAAATGGAGACACATAGGACAAAAAAATAAGGTTATATCCTGAACAGTTGGTTACAAGACTGTATCAGCTGAAAAACTTCATACATTTGCAATGTTAGTGCCATACTAAGAAGGCATATTTCCTAATCACTCCAGTATTCTTAAATTGAAGATTGATGATACATGTAAATTAAGAACATAAAGGTGAAGTAGATTTAATGATGGAACCTCACAAAAATAAAAGAAGACAATGAAAACTACCTACCAAAGTTGTTGACTATAAAAGCAAATAATATGGAAAATGATGACCAAAGAGCATGACGGAAGGCCAGACAGAGGAATCATGGGGGTCGCAGCTTCTTATGTACCTAAGACAAATTACTGGAAACTTTTAAAAAATTAGCTCAATAAATTAAGTGCAAAAACTGCCATCTAAATACAAAAATCCCATAAGAGGGAAGCAGATATGATGGGTGCAATAAATTCTGATGTGGTAGTTGCAAAAGGATTAACAAGACTTAAAAGAAAAATATGCATATGTATTGCTGAGCTAGATACATCAAATGGAACTCAATTGGACTGTGAAACTATCAATGGAGGAGAGATATTCACATTATTAGCATACTTGAAAAACAAAGAAGGGCAAGATTTTTTGATGTTTGCTCAAGAAAAACTGGTAGGTTGAATTAGTTTGCATGTTGGGCAGATTCAGTTTTAAAGTGCTTCATACATTTTTTTGCCCCCAAGTAGAACATGAGTGCTGTGGTAACAAGCACGTATTGATGAACTTTGTGCCTTATAAGGTAAAACATTGATTTTATTGTTACTTAGTTGCTCAAGAAAGATTTGTAAAATTGGGGATAAGTGAGTGTTTTTGATAATGACTACAGTTTGCATATTTGATGCAGAAATCACACTGTTTTATTAATCAGTGAAAGAATGTTGATTGATAAAGTTTAAAGTTTTAAATGTTTCATCATTTGATGTTCAGACTATATTTCCTAGAAGATTTAAAATTTTTGCTGATTCATAAAAACACTGTGAGTCCTTCATAGGCAGTGGAAGAATCAGAAGAGGTAGTGCAGGTCACAGTGGTAGACATGGAAGCATCAATGAATAGTAAAATGCTAAAGCTCATTGCTATGAATAAGTTGAAAATGTTTAGAGCTGTTCCGAATAGACTTAGTGACTTTTAGCATTCATATGGCCATGCAATTTGGTTGAAATAAGAATGGCCACAGTAAATATGGATCATTAAAAATATGTAAAACTGCTGTGCTTGGTGTTTAATCATTTTCTGCAATGCACTATTATTATACATACGAAGTTATATCAACTAGAGAATGTTTAACTTTGTAGGTCAGATGAAGACTGATAAGTGGAATTCCCATTTTCTCAAACAGAGCAGCCTGAATAAGAGTGACTTCAATGTAATACATATTTACATTCACAGAATTATGCAAATATATATTGTTTGCCTTTTAAATAAGTAATTTGATGAGAAAGCATAAACAGATACTGTAATCATATGGCAGTTAGATTGTGGGGGTGAGAAGAAATCCTTGTCTCCTTATGACTTTAATGGAAAGTACAAAATGTGTTTATTTCTATGTTTAGAATACTGAACATGCTCAGTTATGATTACATTAATAATAATAATAATAATAATAATAATAATAATAATAATAATAATAATAATAATATGAAATATTTTATCTTGAAAGCCTTATTCAAGGACGAAAGAACTTACCCTGACTTTCTCTGGGTAGTTTAAGAATTTGAGTGCTTAATTAAGCCAAGTGTCTGCTATTTTTTTATATATAAATTGAATAATGTAAATATTGTGGCATTGCTTTAAAAAGCAATGTTGCTGAAATGGCCTGAGCTAAAAAAGGAGAAAATGTATTTGTTCCTGTGATGAGTGACGGTCCCACCCCTGCCAACCAATCTGTGATCTGTGATGGTCCCACCACTGCCAACCAATATGTGATGACACCTCTCTGGGCCAGTAATTAAGGAGCCTGAATCCCCACTACTGACACTGAAGAGGGATGTTCACTTGGAGTACAAATGGATACACTCAGTATTTCTAGAAGAAGACCTCTCTGCATCCAGCACAATTCCCCTTAAGAACCCACAGGGAAAACAGTCAGCCCTGAGTCTGGATTTCTCTTTATCTGTCACCCTCCAGGTCCCCAAAAAGACTCCCCACTGGTACAGATGTAGGGTTAGGTCCTAAGATGAGTGTCCAAGACAAGCCATCCAGCACTCTCTTTGTGTCCCTGCCCCAAGTAGCTGATACACACACACTGTGAGATTTGATTCTTCACAAACACACACACACACACACACACACACACACACACACACACACACACACACACACACACACACACGCACACACTGGGAAAAGGCTGACACAGATTTACCTGCTGTGTCCCCTTCTGCCCAGAGTATAAGGTAGTTATCACCGCTAGCAGACACTCCACAGTCAGTTACTCTAAGGCCCTTAACAATGGGTGACAATTATGCTATGTAATATTAATACTAATATAAATGGTAGTAGCTGACCAAGATAGCTAGGCATTCTGAAGTGGCCCACACAATGTCACCAAATAAATATAAGCACTCTCAAAGGTTAAATACTTTCTACAAGAACCAGTCACAATAAAAGTTTTAAATATATTTAATAATAAACAATAAAAGAGCAAGAAAATATTGAACATATATTCACAGAAAACCACAGAGTTCATATCACAGGAAATATTGAAAAGAACATTGATGGACAAACTCAGACAAATAATGAAAAGCAATATCTAAACTAAGCTTCATTATATTCCTGACTGAATCTAGGAGAGTTGCTATTCTCCAATAACTTACTTGATAGAGCAAGGCACAATGAAATGCATGAGTGTTTCTAGTCAGGTTCCCCAAACCAGAATATTTCATCCTCAGAGACTACTCTTTGTAAAATTTAATTTCAAAGATGGCTTGCAGAATGACCTCATCTGATCACCTGACTCTAGGTTCTCACAGTAACGTCCCTTGAAGCCAAGACAGGTATTTAGCATAGACAGCTACAATACACATCTTAAATGTTTATGGCAGTGCCTGGGGCTTCCTCTCTTTTTACTGAGCTAATGAACAAAGGCTTCTTCCAGACCCACTGTCTCAGTTCCTATTCAGCACTGTGGGGTGAGGTTTTAATGGTTTAACAGCTCATTTACATTTCCCTTATTTTTCTTAAAGTAAGTTAGCTGGCTAACCTTTGATTTTCTAGTATCCTCCGTTAAAACTCATAATGTACATTTCTTTTCATTCCAGCAGGGTGCACTGTTGAAAGATTTTAACCAGTGCAAATGTCAGAAATACATTTTCAGCACAAGCATCTGTACAAATTAGTTTGATATACAAATGACATATACTTATTTACAAAATTCCAGCTAGCTGTGCTGGCCCAAGTCATACATCCACTGCCCTACTTATGCTGGCATCACTAGTGGTTCCTCCTATTGTCACACCTGTCCTCCCTTTGAAGACTCAATCTTAGTTTTTCAAGTGACCCTTGAGAAATGTGGCTTGAGAGAAATAAATCTATCTTGGAATATGTTACCCATTGCCTGTCTTGCTGACCCAACTACAGTGCTGCACTGTCATGTTATATGCTGGCAGCACAAGGTTCCACTATAATAACTTGGGATTTGGCTGGCTGGCTCCCTGTAGCCATAGATCCCCCTCAGACTCCTCCTGCCTCCTACTGCAAACACTTAGCAAGCACAATGGCCTCCCTATCATGGTAAAGTTTCATCATGTTAACATGGTACAGTTTGTGCCCCTGCCTCCTGCCCAGCAGTTCTACCATATAGTTAACATTACTGACTTTCCTTAGCACTTTTAAGGGTCCCTCCCAAACTACCTGCAGCTTATTGTGTCTGACAAGAATGAGCACCATGACCTGCTGTCTCACAGGCATTCCTGTCATACCAGACTTTTTTCTGCTGCTGGACTCCGGCCACATTCTCCTGAACCAAGTCCATGAGCTCACTAAGCTTGTCCTGAGGTTTAAGACATATGCCACAACAGACTCCTTTTGGGATTCACACTCACCCTCCCACTCATCACTAAACAAATCTAGATCTCATCTCACCCTATGCACATACAGCAACTCAAAGGGCAAAAAAACTGTGGATTCCTGGGGTACCTCACTGTAAGTAAACAGCAGATGGGGCACATATTTGTCCCACTCTCTCTTAAACTGGTCTGCAAATGCCCATAGTATGGTCTTTAGTGTAGAATTTAACCACTCCACAAGACCATTAGTCTGGGGATGGTAGGGGATTGTCTTTAGGTGCTTTACTCCACAGTGCTCCCTGTTCCCTATTACGCTGTTGCAGACACAGGTTGTCAAATGCATCTTTTCAGAACAGCGATTGTTTTCCATTGGAAACATTCGATATTGTAAGCTTTCACTTACATGGGGTTGATTATCTGTCGTTTGCTCTTTTGAGCATGCAATATGATAATAAAGACCCGTGCTCCCACAGACAAACCAGCAGGTCTGACATGAAATTCATAACTCTGTCAGTCAGTATGTCTCTTGTGAAGCTTACCCTGCTGAAGATCTATAGCAAAGCATTTGCCACCTTCTCTGTCTCAATGGAGGACAGAGCCACTGCCTAAAGGTATCTAGTAGCATTATCTACTACCACTAGGATATACTTCTTCCCTGTGGAACTCGGGGTACTCAGGGGCCCCACAATATCCATAGTGACCTTCTGAAATGACTCCTCAATCACAGGCAAAGGCATCAAAGAGCTTTGACATTGTCTCCTGCCTTAACTACTTTTTGGCACTGCTGACAGGTCCTTCAGTACACTTTTACATCCCTGGCAATCCCAGACTAATAAAACTTCTGCATAATACATCTATTGGTATGCTGTATGTCTATATGATCTGCAAATGGAATGCCATGGGCTATGACTAGAAGTGCCAGACAGTAGGCTCTGAGCTCTTCCAACTGCTGTATTACCTCACCTTCTAGCCCTCCCTCAGGAGTCCACTCTCTATACAGTAACCATTTTTTCCAGTATACAGACTCCTCTCTTCCTTGAGAATCAGGTGTCTCCCTGGCTACCTCCCTTAAGCCTTGTAATGTAGGCTCTGAGAGCTGAACCTGTCTCAACTCTATCTTTGTGACTTTTTCCAGCTCCCCTTCCACAAGACATCTGGTATCTTCTGACATCTGTGCTTCACTGTCAGCTTGGGTACTACCACTCACCTCTGCCCTTGCAGTCGCCCTGTCCAAGGGAACATCAGTATCTACCAGCAGCTGTAGCTTATTTTCAGGCTCACTGCTACAGTATAGCTGCATCCATGAATCAGCCACATCACCAATCCTGGCTTCAGGGATGTAGTCTGTCTGGGTCCCCCCAGGCTACCAAACCCACATGCCTGTGTCACTGCATGCACAGAAGCTACTGCATTATCAAAATCATTCCCTGTTAAGACATCTGTGGGGATATCCTCAAATATACCTTTTTGCTTGCTTCCTTTTCCACCCTGCCAGTGAAGGTGAACCCTGACCAAAGCCATTAGGAATGGGATCCCTACTAAAGCTCTGACAGGAGTGGACTGCCCAAGCAAGTACTGCTCCTCTTTAACTACTGCAGGCTTCACAATGGTTATGTCAGAGGCTGTGTCTCCCTTGGCAGTGGCCTGTTTCCCATCCACTAAGACAGGATACAAACTCTGGTGGTAGTTTGGTACCCCTCTTGTCTCCAGACTTCTTACCACTGGCATTCTGTTATCCCCACTTTTTCTTCCCCACCTTGCCTCCATGGACATCTGTATGCTACATGGCAACTTGGTTACACTGAAAACATTTAAGCCTTGATTATGGCCATGTACCTGAACTAGTGACTTCCCCTGTTACTGGTGGACTCAGTTGGGGTGGTTTAGGCTGCCCACCATGGGTTCCCTTATATCCATGTGTAGTACTGGGTGTCCCTTTCCTGTGCAGTGATGCCCTGCTTACTAAGTAGAAATCCCCTTTTTCCCCAATTAATCTGAAGAGGTGTATTCCCTGTCTGACAACCAGATTCTCATGTCCTTAGTCAAAGTGCTAAGGGCTTGTTCCCTCACCAAAAGGTCTGCCAGCCCTTGAAAAGTGGTGACCTGACACTCACTCACCCATCTATGAAAGTAAGTGCTTAGTTTGGCAATATACTCACATACACTTTCATTTGCATTGTGTCTATGCTCACAAAACCTTTTTTCTGTAAGCTTCAGGTGTTAACTTAAAACATTCCAATAAATGTTTTTTAACAGTATTGTAGTTTAAGCAGTCAGTATTAGACAATTTAGAAACAGCAGTTGCAACTTTGCCATGGAGTAAAAGGGCCAGCAACCGTTCCCAGATACCTTGGTCAACACTATACTGTTTACATACCCTTTCAAATATATGCATAAAACTATCAAAATTATCACCCTCTGTAAATTGTAGCAGAACTTTGCTGACCCTTAGTGCTTCTGGGGTTTGGTTATTCCTTCCCCATTACCTCCATGACTCTGGCGAAGAGTCAGCATCTCCCTCTTATGTTGATGCTGCTTCTCTTTTTCATCAGCCTCCAAACACTGCAGTCTCTCTGATGACTCTAGTTCCAATGTTTAGCTTCCAGTTCAGGACCAGTTAACTCCAGATGGATTTTTAAGTCCTCTGAGGAAAAGTTGAACTGTCCTGTTTCTGACAGCTGAACATCCCCAATGCCAGATTGGCTGTCTTCCTGGTTGCTGGTCTGTGCTGCAGTTGTAATTAAGGCTGCAGTGATTTTCCCTTTAGTCAGGTTGGCATACACCAGTCCTTTGGCTTGGCACGTCTCAGCCATCTGGTTCCTTCTCAGCTTATCATGATCCTCTGCTGAAATCTTTCCCTGCTCTCCCTGACTAACTAAGCTAACAAAAAATAAATAAATAAAACTATTGTGATATGAAAGCTTGAATGTCTACTTTGTGGCTGCCTGAGACTACACCTTTTTAGTAACAACTGCTTATAGGTCACAATTAATATCCCCTCCACTGCTCACCAATATGTGACAAGTGATGGTCCCACCATTGCCAACCAATATGTGTCGAGTGATGGTTCCACCACTGCCAATCAATATGTGACACGTGATGGTCCCACCACTGCCAACTAATATGTGACAACCCCTCTGTGGGCCAGTAATCAAGGAGCCTAAATCCTCACCACTGACACTGGAGAGGGATGTGCACTTGCAAACAAATGGATACACTCAGTATTTCCAGATGCAGACTTCTCTGCATCCAGCACAGTTTCCCTTAAGAGCCCACAGGGAGCACACTCAGTCCAGGATCTAGATTTCTCTTTATCTGTCTCCCTCCAGGCTTCAGGCCCCCAGTAAGACTCCCCACTGATACAGCTGTTGGGTTAGGTCCTCAGCTGAGTCTCCAACCAAGTCCTCCAGCACCCTCTCTGTGAATCCAGTGCTTTGTGTCTCTGCCCCAAGTAGCTGACAGACACACACTGTGAGATTTGATTCTTCACACAAATACACACACACACACTGGGGAAAGGCTGGCACATATTTACCTGCTGTCTCCCCTTTTGCCCAGAGTGTAAGTTAGTTATCACCACCACCAGACACTCCACAAACAAATACTCTAAGGCCCATAACAAAGGATATCCAATTATACTGTGTAATACAAATACAAATGGTAGTAGTTGACCAAGATGGCTAGGTCTTCTGGAGTGGCTCACACAGTGTCACCAAATAAATATAAGCATTCTTAAAGGTTAAATAATTTCTACAAGGACCAGTTACAGTAAAATTTTTAAATATATTTAATAATAAATAATAAAAGAGCATAAAATGCTGAATATATATTCACAGTAAACCACAGAGTTCAGATCACAGGAATATTGAAAGGAACATTGATGGACAAACTCAGACAAATAAAGAAAACCAATATCTAAGCTAAGCTTTACTATATTCCTGACCTAATCTAGGAGAATTACTATTCCCTAATAACTTACTTGATAGAGCAAGGCACAATGAAATACATAAGCAGTCTTTCTAGTCAGGCTCCTCAAAACAGAATGCTCCATCCTCAGAGATTACTCCCTGTAAAATATAATATACAAGCTGGCTTGCGGAATGACCTCATCTGGTCACCTGACTCTAGGTTCTCACAGTAACCCCTTTTGAAGCTGAGACAGGAATTTAGTATAGACAGCTACAATACACATTTTAAATGTCTATGGCAGTGCCTGTAGGCTCCCCCTCTTTTCTTACTGAGCTAATGAACAAAGGCTTCTTCCAGACCCACCATCTGCAGTCCTATTCAGCACTATGGTGTGCCATTTTAATGGTTTAGCAGCTAATTTATATTTCCTTTATTTTTTTCTTAAAGTAAGTTAGCTGCTTAACCTTTACTGTCCCAGTATACTTCATTAAAACATATACATTTAATTCAGCTACAGTAATACTTGTACATTTCCCTTCATTCCAGCAGGGTATACTGTTGATACATTTTAACACAGGCAAACCTCACAAATACATTTTCAGCACAAGCATCTCTACAGATCAGTTTGATATACAAATGACATATAATTATTTGCAAAATTCCAGCTAGCTGTGCTAGTACAAATAATACATCCACTGCCTATTTCTCCTGGCATAGCTGGCAGTACCTTCTATCATCACAGTTCCAGTGACTGATTGAGTTAACAGAGTTTCTATTATGACTGATGTTTATAGAGTGAAACAATGAGTAAAAACATCGCGCAGAAAAAACAATTAGTAAAACCAAAAGAAAAATCTAGCAAGGCTAGACTTTCCACTTTCCGTAAACCTCTTGTATTAGAAGCAACATGATATATGCAAATGACCCTATAAGGTGTTTCAGCTATATGGCAATTCTGAATGTCCATAACTTTTTTTTTCTTTTTAAGTCTATGTATTGAGAAATGCAGGCCAATAAAGTCAAACCCCACTAGCTGTGGATATGCATGTTTCAGCCTTCTTATGGCAGCATCAGCACAGCATAAGCAGACTGTTTGGCTAACCTTTAGAAACACATGTAATTTGCATATACCCCAATGGTGCCTTAAATACAAGAGGTTTAAGGAATCGCACAGTGGAAAGTCTAGTTTTGCTGGATTTTTCTTTTGGTTTGTACTGATGTTTACAGAGTACGCAAGAAGGAACAAAAGTTATGAATGTCTGAGTTTTATAGCCTAGAATACTAATGAATTAACCAATTCAGTTAAAAAAAATAGAATATGTACTTATCTTAGAAAACTGGAGCCTTAGATAACTGCATTACAAGAAACACGTCTGTGTTATTAGGAATATGTGGAAGTAAGTTGGGCCCTATTTTAAAGTAATGGCCCTTACTTTAATTGTTTTTTCATTTGTTTAATGCGATAGAGCATTGCCCCAGGTGGACAATTTTCAGGCTTAGCCCAGAGTTTACAACCAGATAAAACAGGATACAAAATTATATAAAGAGCTAGTTACACAGTAATTTATATCACGAAAACAGTAATATAATCAAGGATACAAAACCAGTTTGTGGAATTAATCAGTGCAAGGCTGGCAATAATTTGCTAAACTTCTTAGAGTAGAAGAACATGGACTAGCAAAGACAATTTGTACTGCATAATGAATACTGTACTACACTCTTTACTGTAGTAAAGTAATACTATTTTTGTATTACGTAATTATATTCTACATTGTTATATTATATAATTATATTTATATGTACTGTACAAATTATTCATATACATATATATATATATATATATATATATATATATATATATGCACACACACACACACACACACACACACATACATACACACAAAATAATGTGCAATACTTCAGTTTCTAATATTACACAATAGACATATTGTTCTTGAATATATAAAGCCAGATCATATATTGGCAATGTCCACATAATTACTGAATATGTATGCCATCCCTCACAACCTGGAAACATCAAAAATCTGGACAAAGGTCAATGGAAAGTGGGTATGACTGGCCAAATATCTGTGCACTGATTAACATAAAATTTACATTCATAATTTTGTAACCCCGCCCACTCAGATGGAATTGTAGGATACCAATATTCAAATGCAAACTGAAGAACAGACAAAATATTAAACACAAAATATAAACAGAACAATAGTGTTTTTTACTTATATTAACATTTGAACTTGCATCAAACTTTGAACTTGTGTAAAATTAAAATACAATTTTCTTTTATAAAAATAAAATTAATGGCTAGTGAGAGAGGAAGGTCCACATCTAGCAAGGGGACTGCCATCTACATGCACCCCATCCCCCTGTTATAAATACAAAATCAACTGTGATTAATAAGAGCTTTGTTGGCTATGACGGGGTTGAGGGCTTGCTGGACATTATGCAGTCTCTCTTTACAGAAAAGTAGTTGAGGGTATAACTAACTAGAGGGCAGAGTTTGTTACTGGGTATCTTATGGGTATTTACAGTAAATTTCAGCAAAACACTTTTATAATCCAAAAGAAAGGTGTACCATTCAATGGGAAAATACTACTAGTACTCTACTAGGGAAGAGCCCAGTAGGAAATGTCATAGTGGGTAGAGGTTTAACCTGCACAAAACTCCTCCCTGAACTTGGGGCTGGCACACAGTCCATCTTGTCGGGAATATTATTAGCCCAGAAAACAAAAGAGGGGTTCTGATGACAAAAAATATACTGCTTAATAAGAAAAAAGAAAAGAAGAAAACATACAAACACACATACACACACACACACACACACACACACACACACACACACACACACACACACACACACACACACACACACACAAAATAACAACAATAGATGGCATATTGACATAATGTTTTAATCACATTCTTACTAGGCAGTCACAGCAAAAGCAATGACAACAATTTTGTTAAATAAATAAAAGCTCAAGGAGAACAAGTGCATCCATAACCCACGTGTGTTCAATATGGTTCAATCTATTTGAAGATACGGAAAAATTTTAATAAAAATTTCTTTTGAGTAAAATCGCAATGAATTTGCATTGGCATCATCTAAAAAGAAATGTCTTCTTTAGAAATGTCTTCTGTAAAAATGTCTTCTTTAGATGCCTGCCAAATGCATTGGCAGGCATCTAAAAAGAAATGTCTTCCAAAGAAATGTGTTTGCAAAGTTTGAGAGGACACATGAACAAACCTTCAGTCCCATTATGAAACTTGAAATTGGCTACCAAACCATCCTTAAATTTTGAGGGAGGCCAAACCAATTTCAAAAAGAATGGATAAATAGTGAAGGAAGATTGAAGGACGAGCCCTTTGCAGAACTGACTTGCTATCCATCCAAATGGAGAAATGTTTACAGTTGCCACAATGGGTTCTCTGTGTGGAAGGCTTCTGAATCCGCATCTGAGTCCACACTAGGAAGTGGAGCTCTGGTTATTACTACAGTGGCAAAAAGAGGGTAATCACACTGACCTAGTGAAGAGAAGGGTGCCTCTACCTCACCTGGTGGGAGTAAAGGGCCCTAATTAGAACAGGCAAAAAAGTGAAAAAAAAAAAAAAACAGCAAAAAGATTTCTAAAAGGTATTAAGAACCAAGACAGCAGGGGCCAAAGTGGGGTAGCATAATCAATATGGTCTTCATATTCACTCTGGACAGATTTTGGGGTGAGGGAATTTGAGAAAATGGATAAAATGTTTCCCTGTGCCACACTACTGCAAAGACATGCTCAAAATTCCTGGTACTAGAAGAGATGAGGAAAAATGTCTTGCATTTAGCAGAGACTTCGGGGTGGGGAGAGGTCCAGCAATGAAAAAAAAAAAACCTGACATTGAGGCAAAACAGTATAATGTACTTTTATAATTCGAAGATCATGCGTGCTGGGATAGAAAGTTATAATTTGCCTAAGTTATGAACTGCTGTTAGAGAAAAGCCACAGAGAGATCACAGGATCCAGGATACCTGGAGTCTAAACACCACAGTAGGAAAAAACAAAGGCAAAATAGAGGCTGGCCTCTCTGTTGCTTGATTCACTGTGACACTGAGCTGAGTGAAAAGGATAATATTGCGCAGTAAACATTTTACTCGTCATTTAACAAAGCCCGGTTACTTTTCACACCTTTCTTCTTCCTCTGTATCCCACTCTTATTCTATCTACTCTCACAACATTGGAATTAACCAGTGCAAATACTGCTTGAAATGTAAACACATGCTGTATAGTACTGAGCACCTCATACCATGATTAACAAGTATCATCTTTGTATATTTTTATACTCTGAATACAGTTTTGTTTAGCCAAGGCTGACCCTGAAAATGATCAACTGCAATCACTGCTCTAGCCACAGTTAACAAAAATAAACCAATGAGGATTATCGCAGCAGGCAAATACCAACAGAAGGAATTAAACTGAGATTACAAACTCAAAAGAGTTACAGGTCATTGCCTTAATTCTGTGCACTAGACCTCTAGAAAGCCAATTAATGTGCATACATATGAGTACTTACCTGGCGGTCAAGCCAGCAGAGCCAGAGAAAGTAAATTTCCTTATCCTTGCAGTGTGGACATGGGTGGGCACTGGGTAGACATTGCAGAATTTAAATTGGGATGTGCACAGCTCCGCTCGCCACTGCTTGTATTCCAAACATTACCCCAAGTCTCCAACAGATTCTAACCAATTTCAACAGATGAAGCTGATGTCACCACGCATGCTTCTGCACGGTAATGATGTTGCGGGATATGCTTGCAATGCATGATGATGTCAGGCATAACTTTAAACTTGTAAAGAAAAATAAAAAAAAAAAAATGAAACAAATTGAGAATTAAAGGGGTATCTCTGGAATTTGTGGCACCACATTATTTTAACCTCAAAACTGGTAAATACCATGGAATTCGGTACGGTTTAGATGCATGATGTATGCATAGTTAAGGAGGTGACATTATATCCAAAAGTGATTTCAGATCATGTACCCCTGGAGTTTTGCTAGACATAAAGCTATAGATAATGAAGGCTTGAATTCTGGACTATTGGTAAAGTAGGATTAATGTCAAGATTTGTCCAGCTATTAATGTACTATTGGAAAAGCCGATTCCTTCATCTTGGAAAAAAGCAAAAGTAATGATGAGACTAACAGAAGGGAAGGATCTAAATTTATAATCTTCTTATCGGCCAATTTTTGTATTAAATTGTGATTCTAAACTGCTTATGGCAATTATGGTGAAAAGGATGACAAAGCATTTACATCAGTTAGTTGAGAATTATTAGTGTGAATTTGAGAGAGGAAGACAGACTTTTAATAACATGTTGAAGACTGGAATGTTGATGGAAACTGCCAGCCAACTGCAAATGTCATTGCTGATATTAGATTTTGATGCAGATAAGGCCTTTGCAAGGATGGAATACTGTTATTTGATTCAGGTGTTCTTGGAATTTGGTTTCTCAGTGGAATTTCTGTGGCATCTAGAGTTAGATTTAAGAGTCATGCAAGTCCTCCAGTGATTTTTATGTTGTCAAGAGGTGAAAGGCAAGGATGTCCTTTATTCCTTTATCACTTATTTTATTTACATTGTATTTAGAGACTTCTGTGTGGAGTCTGCATGTCCTCCCCACAGTCGAGTGACATTTAAAGACATGCAGGTAGGTGTGTGTGTGTGTTTGAATGGGGTGTGCCTTTTATGAAGGTTGGGAGTCGGGCTGGCACCTCGTACTGTAAAAATCCACTGCCAATCATTAGCGGACCAGAGTTCCGCTGTGGTGACCCCTAACCAGGAAAAGCCAAAAGACATTAGTTTTTTAGAGAGTTTGACTTCAATTGTAAGAACAAGTTTGATGGTACACAGATCAAGAAGAATTAAAAACGATGCTATTTGCAGATGGTGTTTTGATGTGTGTGTGTGTGTGTGTGTGTGTGTGTGTGTGTGTGTGTGTGTGTGTGTGTGTGTGTGTGTGTCTGTGTGTGTATGTGTGTGTATGAGTTCCTTGCATTTGACTGAATGTACGTTTGTTCATCAAACACGGGGGTATGATTTAATGTCGATGGTATGGATGGCCGACAGTATGGAATGATAATATAGGTAAGCAGGGTTGGGGGAATGAGAGCATGTCTGTGTATGTATGCAAGTTAAGGTTAGAGTCAGGGGTGAGTAAAGGATGGGTGTTGTACGTGTGCAAGTTTGTGCATTTTAGGGCAAGGGTTAGGTTAGGGGATAAATGTAGTGCTGTTTGTGTGTGTTTGTGAATGTTTGTGTGTCTGAGTCTGTGTTGTGTAGTGGCAGTGTTATGGGAAGGTTTTAATGATGTTAAGGTGTAGCACTAGGGTTGGGGGAAGAGGCAGCATTAGGGTTAAGGTTGGCACACATTACTAAGGTGGTGCAGGGGGGCAGAGCCCATCAACTTCCTTTCTTCATCATCAGAACTGCTCCCTTCCTACACTGGCCTGTGCCCTCCTCAAGACATCAGAAACAAGCTTCCCTATATAAGTGCCTTTACTCCCCATCACAACCCAGACATGCTCACAGTCACAGAATCCTTGGATAAAAAAGATTCCCTAACTTTCCTCACTGTCTAACCACTACAAGTATGTCAGTGATGCCAGACATGGCAAATAATCACATAGAGCTCTCTAATTTTGTACAGGAATAACCCAAAAGTCATTGCCCAAGGAAGGACCTGGACCTAGGTCTCCTTCTACTCATATAAGAACCAACAAGACCTAACTTCAGGTTTCTCCAAACATTCCACACTCTGCCTTATTATTACAAACATACCAAACTCCATTGCCAACATAAACATTCTGCCGCCTTCACTAAATGACCACTTCCCAATCACCTTTACAGTTGTCAACCGTCATATAAAAATATCACCAATAGTAACAGTCTTCAGAAACCAGAGTAGCACAAATGTAGACAAATGCAGAGCCTTTCTCACAGCCCATAACTGGAGCTATATATTCTCCTTATATGACCGAAATACAGCAGCTGTAAGCCTAAGTAACTTTCTACTCCAGCTGCAAGACAGATTCTTCCCACTTATCCATAGGCTTTATAAACCCACCAACACTGAATGGCTATTCATTGAACTTGAACATCTTTTAGCTCTAAGAGATGAAGCATGGCAAAATGGAAACAAACCCCCACAACTGACAACCATACCTCCTTTATGGTCATGCATAACCTAGCCAAGAAGTTCTTCTGGAAGCAAAAAAGGATATCTCCAAACAAAGAAACAAATTACTCCTTTACATTCTCCCAAACACTTTTGGAAAGAGGTTACCCTACTTACAGAAAGAAAACCCTGTCTGTAAACACCATTCAGTATGGCACAGCAAAACTTTCTCAAGAAGATTTCCAAAATAAATGTAAAAATCTCCCATCCATAAACTCCATATCTCCCACAGATCATGAGTTGCCAACCCCACCACCATTCAACCCTCTCTTCTACTTCATATGCATACCTCCCAAGGAAGTATCTATTCTACTTGAAAATATTTCCACTGACACCTCTCCAGGATCTGACAACTTAAACCCTGGTTCATATATCACTGCAAAGAGCAACTATGTCTTCCTCTCGCTCACAGATATAATCTGTGTCTCACACAAAACATCATGTCACAGATTTGGAAAACTGCTCTAATTAAACCCCTCCCAAAGTAAACCAACCCAAAAGATACCTCTCACTTCTGTCTGATATCCATCCACCTAATTCTGGACAAACTTCTTGAAAAGATAGTCTGCACCTATCTCTCCTTCTGTATCAAGCAGCAACACCTGCTGTCTTCAATACAGCATGGATTCTGGCTTGGATGAAGTACTATGACATTTCTTTGGTTCCTAAATGATGACATCCTGCTAAACACTGATAGTGGCCTCCTTACAGGTGCCCTGTTTATAGACTTGAAAAAGGAATTTGATCTCATTGACCACTATCTTCTCCAAAACAAATTAAATTGGTATCAGTCTAAATGCTGCTCCCTAGTTTAAAAACTATTTCTTTGGCAGACACTTCAGAGGTGAAATAGGTTCCTCCCAATCAGAACCTGCACCTGTTAACCAAGGTGTACCACAAGGGTCCATTCTTGCCCCCTTCCTCTTCTCCATATTCATTAACAAACTTCCTTGTGACCTCTCCCATCTCCCACTTATCCTCTATGCTGACAACATGGCCATTTACCAACCAGGTCACTCTCACACCAACATTCAATGTCAACTTCAGTCAGATTTACATGAGCTCCACCAATGTCTCATGAACCATAAACTACTTCTCAAGACCACTAAGACCAAAACTATACATTTTAGAACTCCACAGAAAATTCACCAGGCACCTGACTCTTTAACTATCTTTGACCTTCACAACCATCCCCATACAGACAACCTCCAAATTCAAATACCTAGGACCATGGCTTGATCAATCACTAAACTTCCATTTCTAGATAGACAAATTAAGAGCCAACATAAAGTCCCTCCTCTTCTGGGCCTAAAGGATATCCCTTTTTTGTATCTCAACCAGCCATAGCAGCAATTGGCAAAGGAGTTCAACTTTCTCCCCTTGAACCTGGGCTCCCAATTTTTGCCTCTGCCTCAAACAAAAACATTGTCACACTCCAGATTATCTCTAACAGCATCTACCATTTCCTTACAAATTTTCAACTGTGTGAGAATCACTGTATCACTCTAGAAAAAGCAAAATGGCTACCCATAAAACAAAGATTTAACCTACTTTTAGGATCCCAATTACACGAACTACTCTCTCTGTCCACACATTTACTCCCCTTGCAGCTAGACTTAACGGAAAAGCCTCCCCATACAACCTGAGACAGTACTTACAAGCCACACCCACTCTCATTACTCCTAGAAACAAACTCCACAGCATTGCTCATACTTTCTCTTCTCAGGCACCTACTCTTTGGCACGCTCTCCCCATTGACACAAAGGAAATCAACACTTATTCCACAGTCAGAATGCAGCTCAAAAAGCACCTCATCATCCAAGCCAAATGCTCCTGCTTCAAAACAGATCATATCACCTAACCTAGCTCCTTTTTAAATATCTTCTCCTCTCTCAAGCTTCACTGAAAACTGACCCACTTTAGAAATTAATGTACATATTGTACATTACAGTCTGCTTGATTGTACACTGCACTGTGCTTGTTTGCTAAAATGTCTATACAAAGTTCTTCTGTGTAATTAGCCTGAACTACTCTGTTATTACATTCATTTCTGTATTTTTTTTGTTTGTGAAATGTTTTGTTTTTCACCTGGGCTGAGCTTGAAATTGGTCAATACTGATCAGTGCACTACTCTGGTAAACAACTACATAAATAAATATAAATAAATAAATAAAAATGCTATTAGTTCTGGAAAGGTAAATATTCAATGATATTAATATTTGAAAATACCAATTGTGTATTTAAATAGTAAATGTATTCAACTTTGTTAGTTCAAATTGTTATGTCATTTCGATGACTGTATTATAGATGTGTTAAAAAGAAAAGAAAAAAAGAAAAGAAAGGGGAAACGTCATTGGCAAAAATAGATTATTGCCTTTAATGGAAAATGGGATATATCTGAGTACATGATTCTGAGCTATATAAGAAAGAGGCTAGCACTTCTAAAAAAAAGAAAAAAAATGTGAGCAAATAAAATAGTGTTAGAGCAAATGCAAGCATATTAAGTTATTCATCTCATTACAAGCATGAAGTGCAAGTGCTTGCAGATCTACACCTGGCCAAAACATGCTTTCTCCAAATGAGGTTACTACAGTGAGAGTCTGCACTTGTCCCAAGGGAGAGTGACCTCAGAGATGATTATATTAAATTTGAGAATACAAACAATGGAGCCACTGTATGGGGATGGGGACTGCCCACCAAAGGAAAAAAATATTGTTTAAAAATCTGCTGATTATGTTTCTTGCATTCAAATTGGTTTTCAAAGAAAACATTGTGCTTCCCTGCCTTTGAACCTTATAAATAAAATTGGTAACCAGATGAAATGTTGGGACCTGCTAGAATGAGTCCCAAAAACACAGAGACTGAATGGCTGAAAAAACAGATTAACATATACCAAGTCTGATATGGCCATTTCACAAAATATTCCCTTTTCTCAGAGGTATAGTCCTCTCAGAGTTGGTATCTATAAGTTTGAAGAGTGCAGGGAGCCTGCTTTCTTCAAAAAAAAAAGAAGCCGAAATGAGAAGAATATTCAAGATTTGCTCTTCTCCCGAATGTTCAACCTTTTTTCTGTCTGTTGGCACTTGACATTGTGAGATACCTCTCAACCTCTTTGAAGAAGAAATCTGGACAAAGACATAAATAAAAGTAGGACAAAAGCCCAAGAATAGGGACAATTTTCAAATATTGTTCTTACAAACTTAGAAAGCTGGTTGAATAACTGGTTTTGCATTAGCATGAATCTTCTGAAGGGTATGAAGTCTGAAACTGAAATGTCTGTCATTAATTTTTAACTTCAATCTTTAACGATTTTCCAATAATTTGCTAGAAAATCACAATTTCATGAAGAACGGACCAAAAATATAAGACAAAAATCTGGACATTCTGCAAAAATCTGTACAGTTGAGAGGCATGAAATTTTCAAGTGCCAACATTTCAATAGGGGGCCATAAAAATCATTAGGTATTTATAATTACAGTAAGTATGAGGAACGATAGATACCAAACAGAATTCATTTTTTAGATGTCCGATGTAGAGATTATAAGGAAATATAAATAAGTTAAAAAAATCTGAATATTATGATGTGGGTAAATATGGATATTCTGTGGTTTATTAGGTTAAAGGTGAAAATAGTATAGATCATAATATTAGTTATTTATGAAAGAGTCAACAATAGATATATTTGTGTAAAAATATAAACACATTTAACAAAAAATGTAAATGTAACAGACTGGAAAGTAATTAAGGGAGAATTTAGAGATGTGGTGATAACTGTAGATGGCTAGTATCCAGGGGCAAGTTACACAAAAAAACTCTATGTGTGATCCACAGACAAGAGAAAGCACCCCAGCTAAGATACACTAAAGGGTCCTTGTGCACAGCTGATATATGCAGATATGATTGTAAGGCACATAAATATTATCTGGTACATGACTCAGAGAACACATCATTATGTTCCAGGCACTCATCAGAAGTCTGTGCTGGTACCTAATGATTAAGGTTATTACATGATGAGAAATCCCCAAATTGCCTATGTGAGGACATGTCAAGATCTGCGATGATACATCATTACAATACCCATAATACAGAAGGGGTCCTGATGGAGAGATGAAAAGTCAGCAAGCAAAGGAGAACAGTAGTACTGAAACTGAATTCATCCTCAAGTCTTGGTGAGTACCTTCGCGAGGTGGACCCTGTTTTTCACAAAATCTCACTAAGGCAACACTGATATATAGACTGTGCTTATATAGCATATATCATGGACAGAAGTAAATCAAAAATAAAAAAAGACAGCTGGGTGCACAAGACTCTGGATAAAAAAGTGCCCAATTCTGGTAGGCACACTGGTGCCAGGACTGGAAAAAATGACAGTGTAGAATCCTCAAAATACAGAAACATTCCTACAATGGGGCCAGGCCAGGATCAGGGGGAGGATGGCCCCCCTGTTGTAGAAGGAAGTAGCAGTCCACAAAAACAACAAACATTGATTGGCCAAAGAAGAGCCATAAAGACGATAGAGTGGACTATTGAGGATAAGTAATAAATTATGTATTGTTACTATTATGTAAAAAGCTCAGAATTTCCAGACACAAGATATACAAAATGATTAAGAGTGAAATTAGAGGAAAGAAAAATACTTCTGCAGGAAAAACTGTCACAAGCTTCAAATAAACATTTGTGTTCCTTAATACAAAAGACTTTTGAAAAACAGAATATAGATCAAGAAACATTGATCTATTTGGAAAAAGAAGCATCTGAAGAAGTGAGAAAATATAAACAACAAAACCTAGAGATATTTGAAAAATATAAAAAAGAAATATGGACATGGGGAAGAAAGAGAGATTTGATATGGTGCAATGATTATGCAAAGGAGAAAGCCAAGTTAACTAATATAGAGAAGGCAGTCTCAAAGATATTCTAAGAGAAATACAGGCAAATGCATCCAGATATGGAAAATTTCACAATAACAAGATTAATAGCACAAAGATGTAATGTAGAAAAGATGATTAGTACAGTAGAAGTTAAATAGAAGTTGAAGTTATGGAGTGCCTGCAAAGTGAAGGATTTAGTGTAGGTCTAAAACAGACTACATCACAGCAAGATGGAGTGAGTCCCCAGAATAAGGAAAAGCAAGAAGATCAAGAGACTTGTGAAGAAGAAATATGGACAGGGGAAAGGAAAATATATTTAATATGATGTAATATTTATGTAAAGGGGAAAGCAAAACTAACCAATACAAAAAGAGCAGCACCAAAGATATTTGAAGAAAAATATAGGCAAAGGAATCTGGATATTGAAAACTTTACAATACAAAAAGTAAGAAGACTAAAAGGAAAAG
Organism: Protopterus annectens; assembly: GCF_019279795.1. Lineage (NCBI taxonomy): Eukaryota > Metazoa > Chordata > Ceratodontiformes > Protopteridae > Protopterus > Protopterus annectens. The sequence continues at coordinate 923,012,520 of NC_056727.1, read as the reverse complement.
TAGAAAAAGAGATTAAGTAATGGAGAAATCAAAGAAATAGAAAATGAGGTACTGGAACAGCTGATAAGAGAAGGATTCAATGTAGAAAATCAAATACAGAAAGCACCACAACAGGATAGAGCAATGGATATCCAAATTAAGGGGAAAACAGTAGAACAGGAAGCAATTGGTCAGGTGCCATATCAAGATATTTTGGAGCCTTCCACAGGAAACCAGTATAAACATTCACCTGAAGCTAGACAGCAAGGAAAGCAACAGGAAACTGGAAACTCTGATGCAGTCAGTGCTGAGAAGTGATAGGCCAGTGAGCTCCCATATGACAGAACAACAGATGACACAGGATGAAATTGAAGAGAATGTGCCACAGGAAGATGCTATAGAACTTTCTATAGAATGCCCACAGGAAACGGAAAACATGGGATGTGCCCTCAGTATGGAAGAAATTAGTTAAGAGAAGAGTTGCTTGATTTAATAGACAAAGACAGATATATCAAGATCAATGAGAGAAATAGACTGCAGAAGGTTAATAAAACCCCAAAAGTCAGAAGCTTGATAAAACAAATGAACACAGTAATTAGGACTGTCCATTGAGATCCATACGATATAATAGAAGTAAATAGAATATATTACTGTGCTGCTAAATTAATAACTGATAAAGTTCTACCACAGGAACACAGGGCAGCGAGGGAAAGGAGGGGGCAAAAGTGAATACTATCATGGAAATATCGAATAGAGAAAACAATAAAGCAGCTAAAGCAAGAAGTGTCACTGTTAGAAGATTATAGAAGAGGGAATAGATCAACAAATATACTAAGAAAGATAGATGTGATCAAAGCAATGTGCAGTATTAGAACAGACCAGGATCTATTATGCTCTATTGGAGATAACAAACCAAAAATTTCAAAATAGGTGAAAAGACTTAGAAGATATGAAGAAAAATATAAGGGAAAAGTACAAAATAAGCAATTTATTGATGACCCAAAAAAGTTATACAGAGAATTGAGAAATAAGGTAAAAGGAATTGAAAGACTGCCAAAAAAAGAGGAAGTAGATACATGTTGGAGAAATATCTATGAAGATCCCGTGGAACATAACAAAGATGATAAATGGATAGAAGAAGTAAAAGAAAGAATAAGAAGTTTAAAGGTACAGGATATGAAATGGGGTGAAATAACAGCCAGAGAGATTGAAACAAAGTTGAGAAAAGCCTCTAACTGGAAAATCCCAGGCCCAGATGCAGTACCTAACTTTTGGCTTAAAGTATTAGTTTCTTTGCATGAGGATTTAACCATGAGTAAGAACTATTTATATATGCACCCGGAACACACACTGCACTGGTTAACAACAGGAAAAACAATGCTCTTACTTAAGAGTGAACCTGCAAGCTACCCTAAAAAGTATAGACCAATAACTTGTATTCTGACTATGTATAAACTATACACAGGAATTTACACCAACAGAGTTTCTAGTCATTTAGAAGAAAACTCAGTTATGAAAGTAGAACAAAAGGGCAGTAAAAGAAAGTCATATGGAACAAAGGATAATTTGTTGTTAAACAAAGTTATAGTGGAGAACTGCAACAAGGGGAAGAATCTAAGTATGATATGGATTGATTACAAGAAAAGCATTTGATAGTATCCCACATTCATGGATAAAAGAGTGCTTAAAAATGTATAAAATACAACCTACACTGATTAACTACATTACAGTAACCATGAAACAGTGGCAGACTACTTTGCAATTAAGCCATGATAAAGGACAGATTATTATCCCAAGGATAAAAATTCAAAGGGGGGGTATTCCAGGGTGACTGTTTGCCACCATTGCTATTCTACCTTGCCATTAATCCATTAACCTGTTTACTTAACAGCTTAGGCCATGGCTACAATTTGGCTCCTAGAAAACAACAGTCTAATGACTTCTCATCTTCTTTTTGTTGATGATTTAAAACTCTATAGCTCATCAGAGGAGGAACTGAAAGCACAGCTGCAGGTTGTCAAAACTTTTTCAGATGATATTGGAATGTCATTTGGTCTTGATAAATGTGTAAAAGCAACCTTTAAAAAGGAAAACTGCAGCACCAGGAAAACATCAGTTTGGGACAAGAATGTGATATAAAAGAACTTGAGTAAGAGGGAGTGTATAAATACTTGGGAATTGATGAAGGATCAGCAATAAAACATGAACAAATGTGAATAAAGCTCAGTAAGGAGCACTTTAGAAGACTTAAATTAATCCTGAAAACACCATTGACATCTAGGAACAAGATTAAAAGCCATAAATCAATTTGCTCTTCCTGTCCTAACTTATAGTTTTGGAGTGATTGACTGGCCCCAAAAAGTGTTGGATAGACTGGATATTTAAACAAGAAGTATGCTTCATGCTTACCAAATGATTTATAAAAATCAGTTTATAACAAGATTATATACTCCCCATTCCAAAGGAGGGATGGACCTCCTTGAAACTGATTACATGTAAAGATCTGCAGTCATGGGACTCCACACATATTTGCTGACCTCACAAGATCCAAATGTTGTGAAAGTTTTGAAACATGAGGAGAATAAATCTAAGATGACATCTCTGCTTAACTTAGCCAAAGCATATCAACGTCAAAGAGGAATGGAAATCAAACTAGAAGTAGATAAAAACCAGGCAACAACTGAATGTTCTAAAAAACAAAAGAAAGAATATAAGGTGAAGGACCAGATGAAAAGTCAAGAAATGTGGAAAAAACATAAATATAGTTGCAAGTATAGAAAACTTCAGGAAGAGCCTCATGTTGATCAAGAACGAACACAGGAATGGTTAAGGAGAGGTGAATTTGCATCAAGAAATGAAAGGTTAATATTGGCAGCCCAAGATAGTGTGTTATGTACACACTGGTTTACAAAGTCCATTGAACATGTGGGAGAAACAGACATATATAGGTTTTGTAAAACTGAATTGGAAACAGTCACACACCTTGTTGCTGGTTGCGATGCACTAATGGCAGAGGGACTGTATACTGAAAGGCATAATAATTTGGCGAGACTGTTACACTGGAGATTGTGCAATCACATGGGATCACCCAATACCAGCAGTTCAAAAGATAAATGCTAGAAAACCGGATATAGTGGTCCAAGAAAATAAGACAAAAGTAGCATCGATCATTGAAATCGCCACACCTAGTGACTACAGTGTCCTGCATACAGAGAGACACAAAGTCATAAAATACCTGGATCTTCAGGCAGAAATGAGAGCCATGTGGAACAAAGATACCCAGACAGTTCCAATAGTAGTAGGAGCAGTGGGTCTTATAAAAAGAATTTACAATCGTATTTAGATATGTTACCAATTCATATAACACCGTACGAATTGCAGAAGGAGTCATTACTGGGCACATTGCGGGTACTGCAAAGAGTACTTTTGGCTGACATCAAAGAGTCAAACAATACTAATTTCATGAACTTTAATCGTACTTTGACTTTGGAATGGGGTCCATTCCCGTCATGGTATTAGAAACTGAAAAGGCTTGGAGAAATTAAAAACAGCAGAAGCACTCCATTATAATGCAGATAATCCAGAAGCACTCCATTACAATACAGATAATATAGCAGTCCTCCATTACAATACAGATATAGCAGTCCTCCACACATAGTCAGTGACTCAAGAAAATAAATATATACAACTTATACAGAATTACTGTAGCACCTCATGCTCATGTATTTATGTATATACACCTGCACCCAGCACGTAGATGTTTCCAATGAAAAAGTGTCTCGTAAAGAAAGAAGAATATCCACCCTTGAATAACATTCCTTGCTAAACTGCCTTTGTAGAGTTTTCTACTTAATGCACTCCTGTCACAGAAAATGTTACATTACACTAATGGGATAGTCAGGAGTGCTAACATTATTATAGCATGTACATGCACTGTAATGATATGCAAATATTTTCCATAGACAGAATTGTTGAATAAGCCTTGTTAATGAACCAGCTCTCTAAACAGCATACAAACAGTATTCATAGCTGTCAGTATATAGACTCATTATTTCAGTTTTGCATGTATCATCCTCTCTGTGCACAGACATTCCTCCTGCTTAGTCTGAGACACTCACCTGTATAATATGTGCAGACACACAGTGTCCACATGCTTACATCTCTATATATAGTTACAGAAATAGTTCTGAAAGTCAATCCAGAGCAACCTCATGTAGTGTACTAAACTTGGGAATCTTTATTCAGCAACTCGGGTTATTATAGGCAATTACTGGACTAATGATCCCGAGGGGCCTTTTAAAGCCTGCCCATATTCCCCAAATGTATCTGACAAGTTTTGTTACCACAGGGATATTTTAATGGGTACAGTTTATGTAGTGCTGGACATGGGTGGTCAAGCATCTACAGGCTACCTCTATCTACTAGAGACATGGGTGCCAGACCAAGGGTAAATTTCTGATTCACCATCCACTGGTCCAAGTTACACTTGAATTGGGTTAGAAAAAAACTCTGCTTCAGATGTATGGGAAGCCTATTCCAGAGAAAGGGGTTGTTTCTAAGACACAAACATGTCTCTCCAACATGTCCTACCTATGCTGCAGATGAGGTGATGCTATTTGTTTTGCACTTGTGAAACAGGTTCATCAGAGCAGGATCAGAGGATGCTTTGTAGGCCAAGCATAAAGTGCCTCTCAGCAGTCTGTAGCACACTGAGTACAGGGATATGGCTTTGAGGTGGTCCATGTAGGACATGATTACTCCCTGTATTTCTTTTGTGAGGAACTGAGGGGGGTACTGTACTCACTGATTATAGGTTCATAGGTTCATATGTAAGTACTAGGCTAGCTGCCCTTTCAGGCCATTTTAGGCCTAGCCAATTTCCCTTTTTGTGCTCAAAATAATCGTTCCCATTTGGTTATAGATTGATTTTACCCATCCCATGGTTGAGAGAAAGGGGTTGTTTCTAAGACACAAACCTGTCTCTCCAACATGTCCTACCTATGCTGCAGATAAGGTGATGCTATTTGTTTTGCACTTGTGAAACAGGTTCATCCGAGCAGGATCAGAGGATGCTTTGTAGGGCAAGCATAAAGTGCCTCTCAGCAGTCTGTAGGACACTGAGTACAGGGATATGGCTTTGAGGTGGTCCATGTAGGACATGGTTACTCCCAGTATTTCTTTTGTGAGGAACTGAAGGGGGTATTGTACTCACTGATTATAGGTTCATAGGTTCATATGTAAGTACTAGGCTAGCTGTCCTTTCAGGCCATTTTAAGCCTAGCCAATTTCCCTTTTTGTGCTCAAAATAATCTTTCCCATTTGGTTATAGATTGATTTTACCCATCCCATGGTTGATAATTATATATTACCCCTAATGGGAATAACTGGGATCATACCATAGATCATTTGAGGGAACCCATGCATGGGATAAAGCATTTAGGAGCTACATCTGTCCATTAGTAGTACAGAGGGTAGTCCTGGGATAAATATTCTGTTTCCAATCCATAGATCTAAGTTGTGCTTGAAAATGGACAGGTATAAGCTTTGTTTTATGTGGATGGGAAGTCTGTTCCACAGCAGCTGCATCCTGAGCAAAATATACCTGAGCCTCCAAATCATTTAGCTGATGTTGCAGAAGAGGTTTAGATCCCTAGACCGAGTATTTTTTATGATATTTGACTTGCCAATATGCTGTAAATCCATCATTTGGTTTGATGAGGGACACATGCAGCAGAACAATGACATCCTTGGACCTAGATGCCATACTGGCCTCAAACATATGTCCTATGCAGCCCGACTGAAAAAACTCGGGCTGTACTCAGTGGCATATCGCTTACTCAGAGGTGCCTGACTTACAAAGCCATGTCCAACTTCGAATTGATGGACATGCTCCACCTAAAGAAATCCAAGTCACTGTGAGCCACGCGCTCTAGTGAGCTAAACCTCACCGCAACAATAAATAGAACATGCTGGAGGGATAGATTCCTGTCACAGAGACTCCCCATGCTTTGGAACAAAATTCCAAACTACATTAGGCAGAGCCCCTCACTAACACTCTTTAAGAGCAACCTTGACGAGTGGATGGGTAACAGAAAATACACCCCTGGGATCACTTCATTGGCTCTGCTTGACAGAGGATCAGTTAATTAATCAGTGGGGCAGCAAAAGCCGACACTCTGGCTAGTCTTATAAATGCCCTCGGGCAAATAGCCTAGTACCTACCTATGAACCTATGAACCTATACACTTGCTTATAAGTTGTGCAAATACAGTGATTTCCTTACTACCATAGATACATGATAGTCAAAAGCCAGGTTACTGTCTACATCCAAATCCCTTGCCAGTGTGTCTTTTCTTAGGGGTGTATAATCAGTGTGGTAGTTTCCAGGCATAGCCATCTTTCCAAAGGATACCATTTTTGCATTTCTTGGCACTGAGTTTTAGATTGTGGCTCTAGCAACAGTTACTAGTCTGTGTCAGGCCTCCTTGATTGATATTTGTGTCTTTGAGAGATTCTATGACTGCACCTAGTTTGCAACCACCAGCAAACTTGGTCACCCAGATGCCTTGACATAGCCTTAACTTCAGAGAAGTAGATGCCAAAAAGGAGCAGCCTCAGCCCTGAGACTTGAGGGGCACTGCTAGTGACTGATCTGGTTATGGAGGTTGACTCCCCTGTCCTAACTTCTTGGGTCCTATATCTAAGCCTGCTGGCAATCCAGAAGGTGACATGGGGTTATATCTAGTTTTGTGAGTTTTTCTACAATGTCTGAGTGAGGTATTGTGTTGAATGCTTTGACTAGGTCAAAATAGTCAAACTAGAGCCAGTGTCTGAAGGTTTCCTGTGTCAATGTTTATCATTTCCATGAAAATTCTTTCCATGGCTTTGCATATGAGACTAGTCAGACTTATAGGTTTATAGTTACCTGGGTTCATAGAAGACCCATCCTTTTGCAAAAGGATGACAGTTTCAGTCCTCCATTCACATAGGATAAAGCCTGATTCTAGTGGTCTTGATAGCTCATGTTGCATGCTATTATGAAAGCATTTTGGGATATTATAGGGGCCCATCGGTGAAGTGCTTTTGCCCTTAGAAAGTACATTGAGGACCTGTTCCCTAATGATAGCTGGGAAGTTATGGTTGAGAATTTCCTGAGAGATGGCATGGGGAGAGGGGAAAATTTGAGCTTAATATATCAGCTGGTTGATTTGCAATATCTTCCAACTTGGTATAGGAGGATCCATTTAAAATTAGTTCTGCACATTGCCATGTATTTCCGTTGAGGTTGCAAACATAGCTAAAGAATGCCTTGTAATCATCGTTGCCCCGGGAAGCTATTTTTACCTCAAATATGGCTTTGTTAGACTTGATTAGCCTTCTGTGTTCCTTGTTTAGATTGACAAAGGAGTTGTCTAGGTCAAAATAGTCAAACTAATTTTTGCCATGATTTTCTTCCTTTTGTTATACAACCTGTTGATGTTGGGATTCCATCAGGCTGTATTTTTTTTTTTTTTTTTTGCATTTGTCTTGTGCTTATTCTGGGTAGGCATCAAAGCCGGATCCAGCATTAGGCAACGTGGACAACTACCTAGGGCCTGGTGTTGGTTGGATGGTCCAACCACAACAGATTAATTAAAATAAAAAAAAAAGAAAAGTGCTCAGAGTATTGCTGAAGACACCTGCTCACACATCCTGTGTCCTCATTCTGCAGCTTTAGGCTACTGATGCTTTAAGAACTAAAAAGAAACCTGTTTTGCTCACATCTTACAACTTTCAGACAATGAAATGGGAGCAAAGCACAAACACAACAGGTATAAGATTTAATTTCACACATTGATGTATTTACTTTGCAGGTACATCACACCAGAGAGTAGATTTACTTATCTCAACCGTGGAACTTTTCTTTTTGCAGGTACGAGCAAGCATTGAAGAACGGGAGCGTGGTGTTTGTTTGTGTATGTGTATAATACCCTAGTTAGAGAGGGCAGCTTACTGACTTTTTTAAAACACCTTTAGATAGGCAAATTACATTTATATAAAAGTAATCAAACCATATTAACAAATTCACATTTAGAAAAATCATACATCACATATATTGTTCTATACCATATGATCACGTATAATTTATCCAGGTGAAAAACATTACATAACTCATTCAAATCCTGCCTTCTTTTAAACCTCATTCCTCATCTGCTCCTGTCCTTTTGTAAAGATCCCACTTCTTATTCTTTTATTTCTATTACAATATTCACTATTTCAAGTATAGTTGGTTTAGATTTTGATTTCCATTTTCTAGCAATTGTTTTTGGCAGCCACCAAAATTAAACCAGAATTAAAATTAGCAAGGTGTTACTATGTCTAGGCAATTCATATCTGATAACGCAGCACTCATTTTCTTACCCAGTATTCCTGACAGAATACTCTGTAAGGAATATCTAAAGTGGCAGCTCTTTACACTACAAGATCATATGCTTCCAGTTATTTCTTCCTGACACATTATACCTCCAACATTTACCATCTACCTGAGGAAAAATTCTTTGGAGTCTGCTTGGGGTGGGAAAAGTATCTACAGAAACGCTCCTAGACAAAGATCCTAAATCTTCTAGATTTTGATGCATGTTTGGGAGCAATACATATGTCCTCCCATTGTTTTTTTGTAAATTGCTTATCTAATCTCTCTTTACAACCTTTTCTGACCTCCCCGATCGATCTTTATAGTTATTGTGCAATATTTTATATACCCTAATAATTATCCCTTTTTAAGAGCAGCTTTTGTTCTAGATTCAATTAAAAACTCAGCCAGTGCAGGTCTTTTATTTAGTACTCCCCTATTGCTTTCTCTTTGTCTATACTCTGATATGAATCCCTGATAGGGAAGGCAATCACTAGCCTGAGATCCAAATATCTTCTTGGCCACTTCAGATTCTATTACCTTTTCCTCTCTAATTATTTGTTCTCAATTCTTGGTTCCTTTACCAGTTTTCTCCAGTAAATTCCAGACCCCTCTTGCATATTCTCTGTACCTCTAATTGCAGTTGTCTCTATCAGAAAAAAAATCTCCTTTTTCCATCCCTGTGCTGGCTTAGTTCGGAATACTTTCTGCTGCTTTAAAAATATAATAGTCTGTATGAGTGTTATTATTCTCCTTAAGGATCTGCATCCAAAATTCCACTCTTTCCTTATTTCTTGAATTACCCCCCCCCCGCTACATCATCATCCCTTTCCACTTTGAGTTGTAGCTTTCTGCTTGTGTTAGACATAAGAGCCTTAACTGTGTAGCTCTAAACTATCCCTTTAAATTAGATAATCCTAAATCTCCTTGGTCTATTGGACTATTGGACAGTGCAGTGATGCAGCAGTAGCATTGTTGCCTCCCAGCAAGAGGTTCTCCGGTTTGATCCTTCTGTGTGGAGTCTGCATGTCCTCCCTGCATTTGTGTGGGTTTCTTCCAGGTGCTCTGGTTTCCTCCCACTTTACAAAAATATGAATCTGGAGCATTTCTCCCCGGGCATCCACTGAAAATTGGCTTTGTTCCAAGTTGGTCTTTCCCAGTTAATAAATGTTAAATAAATGAATAAATAAATATTGGGAGAATCAATTTTTTCCACTTGACCTACTCTCTTTCCCTCCCAAATAAAATCCTTCAACTCCTTATTAATTACTATCCACAACTTTTCCTCTGGTTGATAAAACTTTGCCTGGCCTGTGTGTAAAACTAAAATAACTAAAAGCATTTTTACTGTTTGTATCTTGCTATCCATATCCAGTGGCAAGAGCTTTCAGTTTCTCAGTTTTTGTATTATCTTTTGTTTAATCTCGTCTCACATATTCTTAGCTGCCATAATAGAATGTCTTTTAATCCAGCCTCCTAAATACTTAATTTTGTCATGTCCCCGTAAATATAGGTTTCTGAACCAATTCATGTATTGCTATAACCTTTGTTTTATCTTCATTAATTTTATATCCTGAAAAAAAGACAGACACGTTTCAGAATGTTACGTAATGCTAAGATGTCCTTTTCTGGTTCTGTCAGGTACAAAATAATATCATCTGCAAACTAAAGCCAACTTTTCTTGAATACCGTACCAATTAAATCCTTGAATTTCTGAGTCCATTATTTTCTTTGCTAATGGTTCTAAACATAATGCAAATAACACAGGGAAAAGAGGACATCCCTGCCTGGTTCCTCTCTTCAGACACAACTTATCAGAGTGGAACCCTCACATTTTGATTTTTGCCTCTAATCCCTCATATGTCCTTCTAATTACCCTTATTATTATATCAGAAAATGCAAATGCTTCCATTGCCTCACTCATAAAATTACAGTTTACTCTGTCAAATGCTTTCTCTGCATCAAGACCCAACAACAACAATGGTATTTTCTTATATTCTGCTTCCCTCTGGATCATCATTGTTCTATTAATATAGTCAAATGTTTCCCTCCACAAAACCACACTGATCCATATCTATCAATGTTGGCATCACCTTTGCCATTCATTTAGCCATTATAGATATAAACACTTTATATCATGGTTTGAAACTGAAACGGGCCTGTATGGAGCTGAGTCTGATGGGTCTTTACCATCTTTAGGTATTATAGCCACCACAGGTTTCTTACAAAATGTTGGTGCCCCCTCCTTTTAAAATTCTGTTAAACAAAACCCTCCAGATCTTTATTACTTTCTTCCCTCCCACCCTCCAAACTTCTACTAGAATATATATTCCTGGAAACTTTCCTGCAGATTCATTATACATCACCATTTTTATCTCATCTTTTCCGATTTTAACTGTTAATTGTTAAGCCACATGTACCTCTAACCTTGGCATATTTAAATCTTTCATAAATATTTCCATTTGTGCTTTTTCTTGATTTCCACACTTCTCTGCTTTATACAAATTTTCATAACATTTCAGAAATATCTGTAATTCCACTACAGGATCTCTGGTTATTTTTCTTGTTATAGGCTACCTAAGGCATTGTGCCAAAAGTTTTTGTGCTCTACAGTTATTATAAAAAAAGAGCAGTCTTTCTAAACTCATGCACATTATCCAGGTATTCCCTTATTTTTTTCTTTAACACTGTGCAATTGCATCTCTTCTTGTTCTATGAGATTCCCCTTATCCTATAATACTTTGACCTTAGTCAGCCCCATCTAGATAATTCTTGTTATTTCTTAACCAGATCTTTTTTTATATCTACCCTATTTTTTAAACTCCACTTTCATTGTATCCCACTCACTAGCTATAACTTTCTATCTTCCCTAATAACTCCCAAATAATTTCCACCACCCATTCCTTAAATTCTTCTCTTTTTAACCATTAAGTGGGAAAGTGCTGACTCATCTTTATTTCATTACCCTGCATTTTTATATTAGTAACTATTGGTGCATGGTCTGAAATAGTTATTGGTTGTATGTCAAACTTCTCAAATAAATGCACAAGGTCCTGTAAAATATAATTTCTATCTAGTCTATCCCAGTTATGGTACTTTTGGGAATAATATGTAAATTCTCACTGTGCTTCTACTACTGAATTTACGTCTTTCATAACAAATATGTTAATAAATTTCTTCAGAAATCTATCCTCTTTTGTTTTATTTTCCCTTCTAGGCCCCCCAGATACATTTTTATTGTTGCAAATCAAATTCCAGTCCTCACCTATAAATAATATTCTCTGCTAAAAACTGATTATTTCTCCCAAAAATTGTTAAGCTCCATAATAGCAGTTTTAGGTGGAATATAAATATAGCCAGTGTAATCCTCATCCCTTGTCAGTAGCCCCTTATTACCACAAATCTGCCATTATTTTATTTTTTTCATGTCACTATTGGAGCTTCTCTAGCAATGAATCCAAGTTCTCCTCTTTCCCTTTGTGCCTGATATTCTGTTGAACATGTATCCTGAAATGTTTTCTTATCAAATTCACATGCTTGGTTCTTTATAAATGTGTCTCCTGTAGTATTGCTATCTGCAATCTGCATTTCTTAATATAAATTAAATATTCTTTCCTTTTTGCATATACATGTGAAACCATTCACATTCTAAGACAATATGGAAAGTGTCTCTATTATGGTAAGAAGTCATTATTCCCACCAAATAGATATTTCATCTTTTTAAATATCTATTTCCACCTTTTGTGTTACACGCATCCACTAATGTTTGACAAGTTAATCCTATGTATATTTTTTTCTTATCAACATGAAACCTGTGTCACATTTTATAAGACTTTTTGTTTTAATAAAAACCTTAAAAAAACACATCACCAGAGCACCCCCATAAACTGTCAGCGTAATACAAATGCACACAAAGGAGGCACAAGCCTTAATACTCTAAATCAACTGCCAGACCCCTGTGTAAGTGTCCTGCAAGCATGTAAACCCCCCAAAAAACAGTATTCTATCTGAAGCAATATTTCTGATTTATGTATGAGTTGTGAGTTGTTGAACAAAAGCTGCTGCAAGCATTTATATTATCTGTAATTATTTTGTTTTATTCATTGCACTAAAGAATGAGTTAGCTTATTAATAGGCATGGATTGTGAACTATAACCAAAACATTTAGCATTTTAGTAATATATTTTTGCAGTATCTTCTTTACAGTTTGCAGTAACTGCTTAGGGGATGATATTTGTCAGGTCCTGTAGTCTGAGTTAGTTGGAGTGATAATTGGAACTGTCTGATCTTCAACATCCATTATGTAGTCATTGTTGAATATTAATCTGATACAATCTTCTCTTCAAGACTGGATTGTAGAAGAATTTTACATTTAGTTAAAAAGTGCTGTTCTTGTACTTAGTGAAGACTTATTAATGAGCTGCTTCATGTAGCAGGGGTGCAGAGTTTGAATCTTTCCACCTTCATTTACTTATTGTGTGACATTGAGCAAGTTACTTAACTCAACAGAGCTTTGGAGCAATTGAAAATTTGGGCTAGGCTCCTTAGTGGTCTGTTGTTGTTTGCCAGTCATCCCCTATTGTATATCCGATCTAGTTCAGGAAATGTTATTCCATTATCACCCCAGCACACTATTTTTTAAGCAACATAAGTAATTTATTCTTCAAGGGCAACAGCACTGCACTTGCAGGTGAAACACAAAGTTGTTTGCCAGCATCAACTTCTACATTAGTAATAATTGTCTTTTTAATGTAGAATTCTTCAGATGATTTTTACTTCTGCAGAGACAGTGCATATTGACTTAGCATATGTTATCAGCTGGTTAATATTATTATGGTTTTGCAGGACTAATGTGTGTGTGTGTGTGTGTGTGTGTGTGTGTGTGTGTGTGTGTGTGTGTGTGTGTGTGTGTACGAATTAAGTAGGAATGTTTTGGCTACTGCATTTTGACAAATATGAAATATGTGACTTTGGTCATTATTAGCATTAATTTTTTTGCACAGACATTTAAGGAAGACACACTTTACAACACAGCTATGATTGCTGGGTTTGGTGGATGTCAGCAGATAAAAATGACTGACCTGGTGAGCTGATAAAGTTTAAAAGTCAGTTTGCAGAGATTAAGGTTATAAGCTGCAGTTCCTGTAGTACAGGGTTCGATTGTCTCAGCCCTTGTTTGCTTACTTTGTGACCTTGAGCAAGTCACTATGTGTTGCCACTGAAAAGGCACTGTTTGTGCAGTGGTCATACCTGATTAACAAATAGGATTGTTATTGTTAGTCTGTCTTTGCAGGATAAGTGTGCATCTCTGTAAAGGAAATTGGAATGCTTTACTGCAATGCTTTTTTATCACAATCAGACAAGTGATTTACTGGCTGTAATTGCTGAGTACAGATATTGGTGGATTATAATGACAGCAGTTTGAGTGGCTTTTTATGGTTGAAATGTTCTGAAATGGGTACTTTTGTCATTATGGGATCATATTGTTTCACTGCTTACTGGAAAGCATTCAAAGCTATAAACTTAAAATGCACTCCTAACAAATACTGATGCATTAGACAAGAGATATGATTTAAAACAATCAGGAAAGGGAGTCAAAGAAAACATGCATTTATGCATAGCCCTAAAACATATACAGGTTGCCTATGGTTAGAAAATAACACAGGGACCAAGGTACACTTAATCCGTCACTGGCCAGATGCATTTTCGATGAATGTGAGCTTCAAGGAAAAAGTTTACTGTTCCTCATGCTGTCTGTTTTTAATGTGCACCTGTTTTGTTTTGTTTTGTTTAGCAAATCGCCATCAGTGTCTCTGCTAAAAAATTTGAAATAAAGGTTGCAAATTTAAATGTACATCTCTAATAACTGGAAAAGTAAAGAAGAAGAAAACAGAATGCCCATTGTCAGTTTTGAGCATTGCTTATGGTAACAGGGAAGACTGCCAAGTAATAGAACACTGGAATGGCTGTGGAGGGTGGCTGGTTCATTACCCTGCCTAGAGCCTCATTTGACCAGGACCAGACTCTGGTAAGCATAACTGTCAGGTGTACATCATTATGAGGAACATTCCTCCTTTTGAGTCTTAAAACATCCATGCTTCTTGCAGTTCCACATTGAAAGGGTCAGTCACACATTCAGTGAATTCATGCATTTGAGTTGAGTCAGTTTTTTGGATATTCCTTGTGATGCTGGATTAGGATGATTTTATGAGGTGTTGATAAAACGTAGTTCTTTTAATCATAAAGAAGTTAAAATATTGACAGCCTTTATGGAAATGGTGTCAATAACTTATGTTTATTTTGGGGAGAGTATTATAAACAAATAAAGGGAGTAGTTATGGGGGCCTTCAAAGTGCCTTTTTTGTCAATATTATTTGGTGGTAGAAAACCAACTTTATTTTTATTTCTGAATTTAGGATATATATTCATAAGTATTTTTGTTATCTTGATGATATCTTTATAATATGGACAGGAAGTGGTGATCAACTAAAAAGATTTTTGAACATTATACACAACATTACAACCTTTTTTGGAATTTACATCAAAAACAATGATAACATAATACATTTTTTGTGTATATACCGCCTAAACTTACAAATTTTAAGTAATAACACAACACTAAGTTTAAAGTTTACATACTAGGGAAGAAAACTAGAATATAGAGAATTAAATTTTTAAGAATTTCATATAGATTCAATTTAAAAAATCTACTGGAAGTGCACTCATTGGAGAATTTCTACATTAATAATAATATAGGCAATGAAACTGCAAGGCATTCAAAATAAAGTTAATTAAATTAATTTATTAATGTCTAAATTTAATTATTTATTTATTATTATTTATTGATTTATTTATTTATTTATTTTATTATTTTTTTATTTATTATTTTTTATATTATTTATATATTTATTTATTTTTATGTAATTTATACTATTAATAATATTTAATAATAAATAAATTTATGTTTATAGATATGATAGATAGATTAAATAACAACAATATTAGATTATAAGATCTTAATTAAGCTATTTGTTAAGTTTATAGATTTATTTTATAAGACACGCTTTATTTTATAAATATACTTATTTTTATTATAATTTTTTTTATAACTTATTTTTTTAGTTTATTTTATTTTTTTATTTAGTTTTTATAAAAAAAAATACAATTTTAATTTTAAAAAATTTTTTAATGTTTTTTTTAAGCTTTTTGCTCTTTGTTATATAGATTTATAGAGTTATTGAAATATTTTAAATTTAAAGAAATAAAAATAAATGTGGTGTATGGTATAAATGCAGTTGTTCTAGGTATGAAATGAAAGATATAATTCAATAAACAATTAATGTTTTTCAATTTAGTATGTTTAGTCTAGGTAGTTAGGGGGGTTAGTCCTTAGGTTAATAGGTATTTACTAGGTTAACATTTGCCAGGGCCTTAAGCTCCAGCACAAGTTCTGATACCCCTGATAAGAGAAAGCAGGATGGAAAGAGGGAGATGGGAGATGAGCAAGCAGAGGGGGGGGGGATGGGGACAGGTTTACTGTGTCCATTTGAGGGTTAGAGAGAGAACATAGGTGCCAAACCAGGGAGGAATTTATTCCCTCCATCCTACACTTAAATTCAACAATTAAACTTGGGTTAACTTAACTCAACTCTGGGGGATGGGGGTGTTACAAAAAAGCGAAAGTCTCTAACTAAGAACCTGTCTCTCCAGCAGGTCATATATTTATATATATTAGAAGGCTTAAGTCTTTGGTCTTTGTAATGATGGTTGTCTTGTCTTGTTGCAGGAGAGCAGCAGGGAGGCCCAGGGGGGGTCTGACTATGCCCTATATGCCAGGCATAGAGCTCCACTCAAAAGCCTGTAGGAGACAGAATACAGGGATAGGGCTTGAGGCAGTCTGCATAGAACATGATCCTTTTGCCCTGCATTAATTTAGTGAGGAGCCTCTGTGGACGTTCCAGTTGTTGGATATGCCTGGGTTGGTACATACCAAAGGGGGCATTGTACACAATGATAGGTCTGATTAATGCCAAATAAGTGAAATAATGATTTCCGTAGACCAAGAATCCATACATTTGTTTATAAGTTGCACAACATAGAATGATTTCCTCACTACTATAGACATGTGATGGTCAAAGGCTAGATTACTATGTGTGTCCCTAAGTCCCTGACTAATGGATAATTTGGCAGCTATAGCAGAGCTTTGGTGGTGTTTTTGTTGTTATTAATCTGACTCCAGTCGGGAGTTGGGGTGGTGTACTTTATCAATGACTACTGGGTCAACTCTTAGGAGTGTGTTGTCAGTATGATAGTTACCGGGGCTGGATGACTTTCTGAAGGATACTATTATGCATTTCTTGGCTTTAGTTTTAGTCCATGGCTCTGACACCAGTTGTTTGTCTATGTCAGCCCTTCCTGGAGAACATTTGTGTCAGTGTGGGATTCAATGATAGATCCTAATTTGCAATCATCTACAAATTTAGTCAGCCAGAGACCATTGACATTGGCCTTGACTTCTAAGAAGTAAATGCCAAAATGGAGTAGTCCAAGGACCAATCCCTGAGGAACTCCACTTGTGACTGGCCTCTTTGTAGAGGTAGACTCCCCAGTTCTAACTTCCTGGGTCATGTCTGTGAGCCAGTTGGCTATCCACTTGGTGACATACAGGTTTATACCTAACCTCTTCAGTTTGTCAACAATGCCCAAGTTGGGTGTTGTATCAAATGCCTTGACCAGAACAAGGTAGGCAGTGTGAACCATTTTTCCCTCATCCATTGCTTTGATGCCCTTCTCAAAGAAGTCCACCATGTTCAGTAGGGATGACCTGCCCATGACGAAGCCAAACTGGTTTTGGTCCAGTATCTGATCATTTCCATGATAATTCTTTCCATGGCTTTGCATACAAGACAAGTGAAACTTATGGGTCTGTAGTTTCCAGGGCCTATAGATGGCCCACCTTTGTGCAGAGGGATGACTGTTGCTGTTCCCCATTCATAAGGCATAAAGCCTGTTTGGAGGCTACAATTAAATAGCAATTCCAGATGGCCTGATATGTCATGTCTCATGCTATTTAGAAGACATCCTGGGATATTGTCTGGACCCATTGATGCAGTGTTCTTGGCCTTATAGAGTGCATTTTTCCCTATTGATAGCAGGTGAAGTTAAATTTGATGGTATTTCCTGAAGCAAGGTTGACGGGAAAAAAGGGGTAAAGTTGGAGCTAAATTTATTGGCCAGTAGGTTTGCTATATTTTCTGACTCAGTATAGGTGGCTGCATTTACAATGAGCTCTGCACACCATTGTGCATTGCTTTTCAGGTTGTGGACATAACTAAAGAATGCCTTGCGGTTGTCCTTGGCCTGGGAGACCAAATTTATCTCAAATTTTGGCTTTGGTAGACTTAATTTGTCCTCTGAGTTGGCTGTTTAGTTTGATGAGAATGCTTTTATCCTGCTGGGTGCTGCTCCTCCTAATTTTTGCCATGATTTTTTTCCTTCTGTTATACAGCCTATTGATTTTGTGATTCCACCAGGGTGACTTGTTTTTTTTTTAGTTAGTTCTGTACTTCTTCCTGGTGGGTACAGCTGCCTCTTTGCAGCTATTAACATGCTTGCATAGGGTTTCTGTGAACAGTTCTGCATAGGTAGCAGTGTTCTCAGGGTTAATGGGGGCTTGAAATTTTGCTAGGTTATCAATTAATAGCAGGAAGTTAGCCTTAGAATAGTTCATGAATATTCCAGGGTCAGGTGGGGGGGTCCATGTTTTATTTTTACTTCAGAGGAGATCATTTTGTGGTCTAACCTTACCAGGGCAGACATAACAGTAGGGGGTGTGCAGCACTCTCCCATATTAATGAGGACCAGATCCAGTATGGTTGCACCCCTGGTTGGTGTACTGACAATCTATTCCAGGGATTTTGTGTTTGCATAATTCATAAATCTCTGTGCCTGTACATTTGGTGTCATATAGGATTCCCTGTTAATAGTGGGGTAATTAAAGTCACCCATGAATATAGTATTGGGTTGGATGGTGAGTGTTTCCAATAAATTTAAATACATGGTATGGGTTTCCTTTGTCATAAAGGAGGACCTATAGCTTGCAAGGAAGTGGTATTGGATTTTGCCTATGGTGAATTGAGCATGGAGCAGCTCAAGTGCACTGTCCTCTTTGCCCCGCTTTGAGTTATATTTGTTTTTGATGTAAATCAAGACACCTCTACCTTTAGTCCCTGCCTGTGTAATAGCTGATCTAAATGTGTAGAAGGCATTATAACTTTGCACTGTCGGTGTGCTCTCCACAACTTTAAACCATATCACAGGGATGCACAGACATCAGCGCTCTCTAGGGTGAAGACAGCTTCTAGGGAGTGGAGTTTTTTGTTTAGACTCCTAGCATTGAGCAGTAATACCTTTAGATTTTCTTGGTTTTGATTTGCTATGTAGGAAGTACTTTCAGTTTAGCATTGCCTAAAAAAGGCACTATGGAGGAAGACAGTGTTTTAGCTAATATTCAAAAGTCTGGATGGGGGAGGTGCAGACCATCCTTAGCAAAGCAGCATGGTCTGTTGACCATCTCCTTCCATGCTGACAAATATTGTGCCCCCTTAGAATGACATCAGGAACTAAGCTAATTATTAAAGTCAGCCATCTTTTGTTTGTATTATGGCATTATCCTTGAAGAAGGTAAAATGCTGCTCAATGCTAGGCTCATACCAGCCTGGGACACATATTTGAGAGCTCCATGACGTCTGTCTTATAGTCTAGAGAGGTACATCTCAGGTCATTTACACTCACATGGACTATGACTGAGTCATACTGGTACTTGTGGTCCAATGACCTGAGTGCATGCATAATGTGCTGGATCATAACCCCTGATAAGCAACTGACCATGACTTTCTCCTTACTCAGCTTGGTGAGAGGGACATCAATGTGTCTGACAATGGAGTCCCCAATGACTAGAATTTTGGATTGCATGGTGGCTTGTGTAACAATCCACCACTGGGCCAGTAATCAAGGAGCCTCAATCATCACCACTGGCAACAGTGGGGGATGTACATCGAGAGGATGACAAGTACACACACAGTATATCCAGATGCAGCATTCTGCATCAAATGCAATTTCCCTTAAGAGCACACAGAGACCGCAGTAAGTCAGGGGCTGGTTTCTTCCTCTTTCTCTAGATCCCCAGTAAGACACCCCGCTGGCACAGCTATAGAGGTGAGATCTCAGGTGAGTGGCCAAGCCAAGACCTCCAGCACCCTCTCTGTCCAACCAGTACTTTGTGTCCCTGCCCAAGTAGCTGATACACACACTCTTTGAGGTTTGATTTATACACACACACACACACACACACACACACGCACACACACACACACACACACACACACACACACACTTGGGAAAGGCTGTCACAGGTTTACTAGCTATCCCCCCATTTGCCCAGACTATAAGGTAGTCATCACTGCCACCAGCCAACTCCTTATCAGCTACTCTAAGGCCCTTAACAAAGGGTGTTCAATCTTACTGTGTAATGTTACTATTAATACAAATGGTAGTTTGACCAAGAGCAAGGCTATTAGGAGTGACCCAAAGTGTCACCAAGTAAATATGCAAATACTCTCAAAACTTAAATATGTCTCCCAAAGATCAGGCACAATGAAAGGGTTAAATATATTTAATAATGAATAACAAAGGAACAATAAAATACTCAGTATATATTCACAGTGATATCAGAGTTCAAATCCACAGGAAATATTTAAAACAACATTGCAAGACAGTCTCAAATAAATAAAGAAAAACATCTAAACTATGCTTCACTATATTCCTGACTGAATCTATGATTACTATACCCTAGTTAACTTACTTAAGAGCAAGGCAAATGTGGTGAATGGATCTTCTTTAGTGGTTGTCAGGTCCAAGACAGAATATAGAATGCCATGTCTCTCTCAGAGACTCCTCAAATTAATATTTCAAATATTACTATTAGAAGGTCCATGAGTTGTGGCTGTATGGGCTGATCTGAGTGTTGTTTTTCATTTAGGAGGTGTTTGAGGTTTATGAAGGTTCCATTTAAGTGCCTCAGCATATGTGGATCTGTATGTCTGCTTTGAATTGTGTGTGATGGGTGCAGCGTGTGTACTACTGAGAACCTTATTGACATTAGGTGTACTTTTATGTGACAACTTTGGCTCCAGTGACATTGTTTAAATACATCTCTCACATACCATATCAGTTTGTTTGAGAATTAACTGGTTGCCAGTAAACATGAGGCAATTTCTACATAACCTCAGAATGTCCACATCCACCAAGCTGGTAACAGAGATAGTGGGAAAGTTTCTATCCATAGCAACAGACCCTTTTTTATTGATCATCCACTCGTGCATGAATCGTGCCATCCCAAATAGAACCAAGATGCTCTTCTCCAAAAAAGGAAGCCAATCTGGTGGTCCCCTGCTATAAACAAACTATACAACAGAAGGAAGAAACTGTTGCAGAAAAGAGGAAAATTCCAGGATGCAAAAAACTGCCTCACCAGTTTCAGTAAGAAGCTAAGATCGTTCATAAAATCCTCAAAAGCTACTTACGAAAATAAAATTGCCAAAGATTCCAAAGACAACCACAAGGCATTCTATAGTTATGTCAAGAACTTAAATGGCAATGCTCAGATCTGCTCTGAGCTACAACAGAATGGTATTAAATATACTGATCCCAAGGATATTGCCAATATCCTGGCAGATCGATTTAGTGCCAACTTCACTCCCCTCTCACCCCCTAAAGGGCCCATCTCAATACCAAAAGATTGCCAAATTCTGATAATCATAGCCACACAGGTAGAAAAGGCACTCTCCAAAGCTAAGAATACAGCATCCATGGGACCAGATGATATCCCAGGCTGTGTACTACATGAACTACAAAATGAAATGGCACCCCACCTAAGTGTCATGTTTAATCATAGCCTCACCTCAGGCTTCGTGCCCACTGAGTGGCGCACAGCTACAGTTATCCCGATCCACAAGGGAGGATCCACCTTGGATCCCAGGAACTACCATCCCATCAGTCTGACAAGCCTGATCTGCAAGGACATGGAATACATTATCATGGAACTTATAAACAAAGACATTGTCAACCTCCAGACACTGGATCCCACCCAGTTTGGGTTTGTGAAGGGCCGATCTTGTCTCCTGAATCTGATTGACTTCTTTGAATCGGTCTCCAGAGCGGTGGACAAGAGTAAGGAGGTCCACACAGCCTATCTGGACCTTGCCAAGGCCTTCAACACCATCCCCCACTCTGGAATCATAGATAAACTTACTAAGCTGGGCATAAATCCCTACATCACTCGATGGGTTGCCAACTGGCTTACTGACAGAACCCAGACTGTAAAAGTAGCCAACTCCAAATCCAGCTCCAGACAAGTGACAAGTGGAGCACCTCAGGGTTCAGTCCTGGGACCACTCTTGTTTGGCATCTACTTCTCTGAAGTACAGGCCAACACTAAGGGACTCTGGATAACAAAGTTTGCGGATGACTGCAAACTGGGAGCCATTATTGAATCCCCAAATTATGTGGATATTCTACAAAAGGGCCTTACAGAAACAGATGCCTGGTGCCAGAGCCATGGGCTCAAGCTTAATGCCAAGAAATGTATAGTCATCCCCTTTGGAAAAAAACATGTACCCATGAACTACCACATAGGTGGCAGGACACTAAACATCGAAAGTGTGATGACAGACTTAGGGATACAAGTGGACAGTGGTCTCACTTTCGATAACCACATTGCCACAACAGTCAGGAAATCCTTCTATGTGGCACACCTCATCACTAAGGGCTTTTCATCCAGAAAAAAGGAGGTCATTGTCCCACTATACTCATCCCTCATTAGACCCATTATAGAGTATAATGCCCCATTTGGTATGTACCTCACAAGACATCTGCAACAGCTGGAAAGGCCACAGAAATACCTCATTAAAAGAATCATAGGCCTAAAGCAGATGCCATATGCTGACCATCTAAAAAAACTCCAGCTATACTCTGTGGCATATTGTCTACTCAGAGGCGATCTCTGCTTAACATACAAGGCCATGTCAAACCCTGAGCTGTTGGACATGCTCCACTTAAAGAAATCCCAATCCCTCAGAGCCACATGCTCCAGGGATCTAAACCTTATCATCACAATGAACAAAACATGCTGGAGGGATAGGTTCCTGTCCCAGAGACTCCCCATACTCTGAAATAGACTGCCCATACATGTCAAGCAGAGCACCTCATTGGCCCTCTTCAAAAGGAACCTTGATGACTGGATGGGAGATAGGAAATTCACCCCGGGGATCATGTCAGTCGCCCTGCTAGACAGGGGCCCAGAGAAGTAAATATTGTGGGAAAACATTTCCAGGGAATTGTTATGGCTAGGCTTGCATAGGCCTCAGGGCCAGTAGCCTAGTACCAACCTATGAACCTATGAACCTATTAGACAGTTGGAGTGAAAATATAAAGCAATGTCAGGAGCATCCAGTTTGCAACTCTGGGGACAGTGCTTGTCACTGCAAGCTAGATGTCTTGTGTGCAACTAGGTACTAGTGAAATTTCAATCATGCTTTTACAGGAAAAATGTCACCCAAGGTGCCTGTGTCTATAGAGGGAACTGCCAAACACTTGAGGGGGAAACTAACAATTATACCCTGAAAATTTAAAGATGAAGTATTTAGGCAGATATTCTGAAGTTAGAAAAAATCAAGCAGTACTTACTGAAAACACAGAATTAGCTTGTCAGGAATGATGAAATGAGGGCAATCACCTGAATGGCTACTGCCATACTACTGCTAGTGCTGGTTTCACCAGAGCTTCACTCTGCTAGTATACAATGCTCCTTCACTTCTTCTCTCACCATAAGCAAAACATTAACACCAATCCAAAGATGAGAACCAGTTGACAGTCTGTTTGATGATCCACAGTCTTGTCCCAGATGATGCAAGGGTCTGTAGGATTGTTGTAGACTTTTCTTGGTAGATGCCTTGAATAACAGCTAGACCAATCAGGAAAGTCAAGCACAGACCCTTACTGCTCAATCAGAAACACTCCGGAATCAACAAGCTCTCCTTCTCTTACCAGGAGCAGAATATAAGCACAAATTACAAGTTGTCACCTATGAAGCCGTTATTAGGTTTTACGGTTATCATCAGTCTCCAGGAAACAATGTCCCTGTACTCATTTTCTCATCAAGAGAGAACAGAAACACTAATTCCAAAATGAGTACTGAAAGGCAGAATGTGGGCTTTCCAGGAATTGGTGGTCTTCCAATAGATGTTGCAGATTTTAAAAATAAGATGGAAAAAATGGGTTAATATCCTAAGCATTGCAGTGTGCACTAAGTAGTTAGATATGAAAGGGGGTAACAAGCTTTAGCTAAGTGGAGAGCTACTCATTTTAAAAGAGCAAGATAGACTGAAAGGAGGTGGGCACTTTATATTCTGGTTCTATGGAATACAGTGGGATGGCCGATAAATTTAAATGGTTGAAGTAAAGTGATTTCACAAAATGATGATTTTGCACTTACAGCAGCCAATGAAAAGGGAGAGGGAAGGAGATATGTGGTCAAATTAACATAAAGGGCAGGCAACTAGAAAGACAGATCTGTTTAAGAACACAACAGCACCAGGGCTGGAGACCAGGTAAAAATGTTTGTGCGACTCACAAGAGACACAGCATGGTCTCTTTCCTAGTTTTAATATGCAAATAAAATAATACAAGTAAAACACAATGTAAAGAAAACATATCACAGTCAACAAAATAGAAGAAGACAATAAAGTAACTCAAAATACTAGAAAGCAAAAGCAAACTAACCCTTCCCTCACAGCAAGTTGTGGCAGGGTTTGGATGATTTTCCAGTAAAGCTTTGAAATGTTTTATTTTACCCCTTAAATAGAAGGTGTAGTTCCTAGTTTCACCTTCAGTTCACAGATAATTAACCTTGTTTTAAACATACTTTTCCACACTGGTAGAAGAATTTTAGTGGTCACTAATTTTTTAAATAGTATCCAATGTAAATAATATTTCATCATATTAATTCAACAAAATAACTATTTATAAACATAAAGTAACATATTTTAGCCCCCTTGTAAGCTCCTAGTTGAAGTTGTTAGTAAGCTGTCAGTAAGTGTTCCTCATTTTGCCTATTTGTTCCATATTTTGAGAGGTGGTCTGCCACATTTTAGAGACAAAATGTTGAGAGCTGCATGGGTAGATACAGCTGTCTCTGTGCAGTCATTAACATGATTCTATATACCTTCCGTAACCAATTCCACAGAGGCAACATTGTTCTCAGGGTTTGGGAGAGCTTGAAATTTTGCTAGGGAATCACTTAATAGTAGGAAGTTCACCTTAGAATAATTCTAGATGTTTCAGAGTTAGCTGGGTCCTGGGTTTTATTTTTATTTCAAAGGAGATGGCTTTATGGTCTGATATAACCAGTGAGGACATTACTCTGCGGGAGGGGATGCAAAGTTCTGCTATGTTTGTAAGGACCAGGTTAAGGATGTTTTGTGCCCCTAGTGGGTGTATGCACTAGCTGGCTCAGGGTACTTGTATTTACAAAGTCCAGAAATCTCTGGGCCTGCATGTTTAGGGCCATCCGTAATTGCCAGTTTATGGTAGGGTAGTTAAAGCCATCCATGAATATGGTGTTGGGTTGAATTGGGGTGTCTCCAGTACTTTTAAGTATGTGTTATGGGTTTCCTGGGTCATAAAGGAGGACCTATAGCTTGAAAGGATATGATATGGAACTTTGCCTGTGGTAATCTGGATGTGGAGAATACTGTTTGACCAGCCTTGAGGTGTGTTTGTTCTTTATGTAAATTGAAACACTTCCACCTGTTGTACCTTCTTGTACAATAGCTTGTCTAAATGTCTAGAAGGCATTATAGCATTTCACTACCAGGGAGCTTTCTGTGGATTTAAACCATAGCTCAGTAACTGCACAGGCATCAACATTTTCCAGGGTGAGGAAAGCTGTCGGGGAGTACAGCTTCTTATTTAGACTCCTGGCATTTAGCAGTAACATCTTTAGATTTTTTGGGGGTTGGGTTTACTGTGTCAGAAGATTGCAATGTCCATGAAAGTTTTAGAAATACATACAGTAATGAATGCAGTTTGTTCAAAAGACCCTCATAAATATTTTTCTATTTCTAAAGTTATGGTGCCATTCAGTGCAGTCACATGCAGTTTTCTCTTTATCTGGAGCAGAACTCTTTTTGTTTGTTAACTGCCTCAAAACTCCCTTCCTCATTATTAATTTTTGCAACGTCATTTCACCCTTTGTATCCCCAAACTATCATCATTTTGTCATTTAAAATATCAACATTCTGCTGAAATGAATCAAGATATAACAAATAGATTTAAATTGCAACAGACATGTCTTTCTTGCTGATTTAAATAATTCATTCAATTCTGGAGATGCATTCAAGCAGGATTTTCCATGGTGAGACCCTGTTTTGACCTTTACCCTTAGAAAGCTGATCATACTGCCAGTATCTGGCACCTTATATCTTATAACAACACAAAGTATCCCTTTCCATTTATAAAACTTCAAGATCATACCACGATGCTACTTTGTAATCTACCAAGAAAGTTCTGCCTAAAAACAATATCATCACCTTGCCTTGGGAGTCTCATCTTTGTGAAACAACTATTGAGTGCCATATGCCACCACCCATTTAACCTTGGCTTTTCCTAGAGGGTTTTGCCTTCTGTTTACCTGACTGCAATAGCCTACCCTTTGCCTATCTACTCCATTTTGAAAAAGGTGAAAACTTGAAAAAACAGCTGGGGAAAAACAGAAAATTCATTCTTAACTCCTAGTATAATTGCTTTTTTTAGGGTCAACAAGGGCCTTAACCTAATTTCTCTTCTTACCCCATTCTGGCCCTGAATTACTTTGGTCCCTAGCCTCATTTGCAATGCTCAGATATATGCAATTCCCAGCTTTTATCAGAAGAGGTAGGTAAGGGTAGAAAACATTATCCAGGCATCTTTATGTGATAAAGAATTAACTCATGGATACCAGAGCCTTCTCTTTGTAGCTACCAATCTGTCTCTTCCTGTCTCAGCTCTATTCTCCTATCTTGTATCAGCACTGACCTTTTACCTGCGCCCTTAGTCTCATTTCCTCCAAAAGAACCCCAATCCCTTGCTTATGCTAGCCTTCCTCTGATAAATGTTGTTTGATATGATAAACTTGCCAGACCCTGCTGTGCTAGATAGAGCATTGCTTTTACAAACTGCCTCAAATCTTCCTTGCCCACTAGTAATTTTACAGCATCATTTTACCTTCATGCACCCCCACAATATTTAACACACTTCGGTGTTTTCAATGAATATAAAACAATAACATCCTAACATTCCACTGAAATTAACCAAATGACACCAAATGCATAAAAATTGCTATAGCCAAGTGTTTATTGTCAGTGTGGCCAACATGATCTAATATGAAAACATTTGTTCTCAATAAAAATAATTATTCAAACAATAAATTGTCTTCCAGGCATGAAAATATCAGGACCATGTAATGTGCCAAAAGAATTTGGCAAGATATTCTAAGGTAAAAGTAGTACTGTACTTATTGCCATTAGCATAATAATATACCCTTTTCGATTTGTAAGCACTGCAGAATCATTTGACTTAGCAAAATTAATAGTGATCTCATAAGAAAATAAGCCAACCTGAAACATCTGCAACTGTATACCATATGCTATATTAAATTTACCTTATAAAATACTTCAACAACTACTAAGTGACCTCATATGCAGCTATTGCTTCCACAAATCATGCTCACATTAAAGTATTTGCAATATGGTTTCACTCCAACCGGACAAATTAACAGTGTTACAAATGCTATTATCACAAGTGCAGTCCAGAGTACAGTAACTGGCTTCCCAGATGGTACACCATTTACTGTAATAAATACCTTCAAAGCATTATATTTAATAACAAGAAACTTGATTTACAGCCATTAAGAAAAAATGGCTCTGCCTGTAGACATAATTAATTTTATTAAATTTCACTTTAATAATACTGAACTGTACTTTTAAATTAATGGAGTTAAGGCAGCTGAATTTTAAATGCACTCCTAGAAAATGGAGATGTTAGTAAATGCTCAGTAGGCAACCAAGAAAACTGCAGCAAATGCAAATCAAGTTCAAACGTGGGCTGATTTGCTTTTCTCTTTGAGGGCATACTAATTTGCTAAAAATGATTTTGTTGCTTGTATTTCTGCTTTTATGTCAGGTACTATAATTCAACCTAAGATTGCATGGTGCCAATCTATAAGAATATGGGAAAGTTCTTGAGGACATGAGCTATTCTAAAGACCACATGAAAAACCCTTATAGAAGTTAAGAATGAGCTTGGGTTTAAATTTCCTGAAATGCTGTCAGATGTACTGGCACAAACAATACTCAGTTATCAAAGCTGTTACTTCGTGTTAACCTGTCATTGATTCCACAAGTTTGCATCTCTATTTTAATACAAAAGCAGGTTATTTGTTTCATGTAATATGGTCAGTGACTATCAGGATTCTACATACTGGTCATATTAAAAAAACATGCAGACTTTACATTGGTGACGTTTGTTTTTTGTTGGTTGATTCATCAAGAAATGTATTACTGAAAAAGCATTCAAACTGAATTTTTTTTTCTAACAGCAAGCAATAGTTTAATAGTGCAGTCATTCTTTTAGTATACCATTTGTACAGCCTGGAGTTATTCAGAAATATATTATTTGCACTTATTAGCAATCATGTGTAAGCAAAAGTTAAAACCTATAGCTTGACATAACAAGAAACTGCCATTTAACCAAGCAATAAGGAATAGCATAATAACTGAGATTTTTATGCTGAATGATTGTAATCTACAACTGAAACTCCAAATAACAGACAGGTGACCAGAATTATTATGATTGTTACATAATTCTGCAGCCATTACATTTTTATATTACTGCCTTGCAACGCTGTTTATTTTCTGTGTATCGTGAGGTTTTGACTAAAAAGGGGCCTCAGTGCTCCAGGTGACTTGCATACAAAAACAAACGAATAAATGAATGAGTGGTGAAGCCCCTAAGTGAATACAATGGAACATTTTGTTACTACATGGCTACTGAGATGCTACAGCTCAAATGAATGCAAAAGAGCTGAGCAAAGTATGTCAGACGGTTTAGAGATATTCAAATTATCTCTCCCTTTTACTACTCCATTAGCTATCCTAACCATCCTGTGCACTAACTACTTCCCGTTTCTACCTCCTATTCAACCTCCATTAATTTCTCTTTGCTTTTCTTTTTTAAACCCTGCTTAATCTCTTGAAACATCCTCGTCTATTTTTCTACCTCACCTACTCACACAAACTACTGTCATCTGATATCTACTCATTACCATGTCCCCAACACACAAAACTAGTGTCACATACATACTCTTATCTACCACATTAGCCTCTCTGACCATACCTTATTCACTCACCTTCTTTGAAAATCTTACTCTACTTGAACAAAACTGTAATTTCCAACAAACTTTACCTTCTTCTTTTATCTATACCCTCAACCACAGTAACATAACCTGTACCCCTAACTATATACTACCAAAATATCACAGAGCAACCCATGTGACTTACTTCACTCTCAAAAAGAATTTTAATAATTCCCACAAGATTCTTAAATTCCTACACTATCCCCAGCGTTACTTCCTCCTACATGGGGATATTCATCCAAACTCCGGCCCCAATACTAACAATAGGAATAACCTTGATAATGTAACTTTACCTAAACTTTCTACAGTAGCTAAAGCACCTAACTCCCTGCTGATTGCTCACCTTAATATTAGAAGTATTAACAATAAAATTCCCCACCTGCATGCACTCCTGGACTTGCACTCGTTTGATATTCTATGTCTTACAGAAACCTGGCTAAAACCTTCTACTCAAGACCAGGAAATTACCCCTCCAGGCTATAACATCCTTAGATGTGACCGCAAAACCAAAAAAGGCGGTGGTATAGCCATTATCTATAAATCTAATCTCCAAGTATCCCTCTTTAATGAGCTTCCATCACTAGACACCAAATCTGAAATACTGTCTACTAAACTCCAAATCAACAACACCAAATCTATCTACCTAATTTGTATGTATCTTCCCCCTGGTAACAATACTAATACTCTTGAAAACTTACTTAATTTCCTCTCTACCCAACTACCCCAAGGAACCATTATACTGGGTGACTTCAACATAGACTGGTTAACCTGTAGTTCCAAGAACCCTACTAACCACATAAATCTCTATGGATTCTCTCAATTAATAACCACTCCTACTAGAATCCACAAACCTAACAGGAAAGAATCTACTCTTGACTGGATCCTTATTAATAACCACCCTAGCAATTATACTCCAGGAAGCCTTCCCGACAATATTAGTGACCATATGCTTACTTACATTATTAGACAAAAATTTCATATCCCAGCTACTCACAAACTCAAAACTTCCCGCTCAAAAAAATTCTTCAATCCTGATAGTTTCCTGAACGAATGCAAGCATGTGACTGGTCACCACTGGCCCATCTTGAACTTGATGAGGCTGTGACCTACTTCAACACTAACTTTCTTCAAATCCTAGACTACCACGCACCTTATCACTCTACTAGAATAAGAACCAAATCTGCCCCATGGCTAACAAAACAAACTAAGCAAAAGATGCTCCTCAGAAACAAAATCTGGGCTAAATGGAGAACTACCAAATGTCCATCTGATCACCTCCTCTTTAAACAGTTAAGAAATGCCACCAAGAAGGATACTCTTAGAGACAAAAAAGACTTCTACCTTCACCTCCAACAAACCAGTCAACAAACTCCACAAAAATTTTGGTTAGGGATAAACAAACTTCTTCAGCCAGGACACTCGACTACTCCTGCCCCATTAGGTTTCAACCATAATAATTCCAACCAGATCCCTGATGCCTTTAATAAATACTTTACAGAAGCCATTCAAACCCTAGCCAATTCTTTACCTCCATCTACTGCTTCCCCACCAAATACCTCCAAGACTTTGTCTCCTACCTTTCATATGCAACCTGTTCCTACATCTCTTATTTTTAAGCTACTTAAAAAACTTAAACCTTGCACCCCATCTGCTGACCGACTCCCATCTGAATACCTACAAATTGCCGGAAAAGCTATAGACTACCCCATATCTATACTTATTAGCAGAACTATCTCTGAAGGCAAAATCCCTAGCATATGGAAGGTATCTCACATCATCCCTCTACATAAAGGTGGATCTTCTATTGAGCTTTCTAACTTTCTCTTTGCCTTACTCTCCCCATTAGCTAAGATAATGGAAAAATGTATTCACAAACAACTACTCAACCACCTACTACAAAATAACCTACTAGCCAACTGTCAACATGGCTTCAGACCATTCCACAGTACGACGACTGCCCTTCTATCCTTCACTGACTCTGTAAATAAAAATCGTAACAATAACTCCTTTTCCTCTGCACTATTTATAGACCTGTCAAAACCTTTGATATGGTTAACCATAACTTACTTCTAGACAAACTAAAGTACCATTCTCTTGATCCACAAGCATTACAATGGTTTAGGTGTTATCTTCAAAACAGGCAGCAAGCAGTACTTTGGGATAACAATCTGTCGTCTTTACTTCCAGTAAATATTGGAGTCCCACAAGGCACTATCTTAGGCCCCCTTCTTTTTTCCTTATTTATTAACGACTTCCACATGAACATACCTCAAGCCACCTGCATTCAATATGCACATGACTCAACCTTAATCTGTACTGCTAAAAACGTAGCCTCCCTTCAGTCCCTCACCCAAACTGTTTTCCAAAATGTTGAAAACTGGTTTATGCAACACTGGTTTATGCAACACTGCCTCCTCTTTAATCCCAAAAAAACAAAACTACTGCTTTTTACTCCAACCCATAAATCATCCACACCATTCTTCTCTATAACCTCTAACAATGCTACCAACATAACCCCAGATACTACCACTCGCTTACTAGGTATTACACTAGACAATCGTCTTAACTATGATGACCATATTAACGCCACCATAAAGTCTGTTAACAAAAAACTTGGTACTCTCTATAGAATTAAACCCTTCCTTACCCCCTCATCCAGGAAAACTATTGCCCAGACCCACATCATTTCTACCCTTTTCTATGCCTCTGCTATATATACTAACCTATCAAAAAACAACATCTCCAAACTTTCTACCTGTTATAATAGCATAGCTAGATTCATTACATGCACTCCTTTTAAAACTCACCACTGTCTTAACCTCAAACAACTAGGATGGCTAGAATTGCAGAACCATATAATCTGTCAACAGTTACGTATCACTCAAAAGATCCTATACCACCCCAATAATACCCCTATCCTCACTAATCTGATTTCACCATATAAAAATCTAGCTACACTACGTTCTGCTAATAAACTCCTGGTCTCCTTGATTAAATCTAACAACAAAGCTGGTGATTCACTGTTCTCAAACACTATAGGTAAAAACTGGAATTAGCTCCCTCCTGAACTATCTAACCTAGCTTCTACTTCTCTATTCAAAAAACATATTAAAGAACATCTTAAAACTCAGTGGCTTTGTCCTTATGCTAACCCAGACTGAAATCTTTTCCCTTCCTACTCATACCCCTTTCCCCACTCCCCTAACTTAGACCACCAACCTAGGCCTCCAAATCTTATTACTTTTTTCATAGTAAGACGATACATTATAAGGACTTTACTCTGTTGTGCTCATACCCACTTTCTGTTTAGTATACCTGTCTCGTTTTACTTAGTTTAACTTTTAGCATAATGTCTATATTCTATATTTATATTACTATTTTTTTGCTTTTAACCAATGCTACCAATGTACTGTTTCATACATGTCTTTGTTATATATTGTTAACTTTGTTTACTGTTCATGCTTGGAGTTTTTCTCCCCGGGCCTCTACTGAAAATGGACATATATCCAGTTAGACTAGCCCGGTCAACAAATGTAAAATAAAAAACAAATAATAAATAAAAATATTACAATACTGCAGTGATCTTTGGTGCTGTCTCAGAAGTCTGGGGCTTGGGGTTTAACACTTGATTACAGCTACTGTAGTGTATAAATTTTACATTGTTTCACCATATCCATATGGGGTTTCTCTAGGTGCAGTAGGTACACCAGGTGGTTGGTTTCCTCAAACCTCACAGTGACATGCTCATACTAGTCGAGTGACTGAAGTAAAATGTCCCTGTGTACAGCATTTCTCTTACCTTTGCAGGATAAACATGTCTGAAGAATGTCCACAGGTATTCATTCATCCAGTTAACAAATTAGATTTATTTATGCATTTATTTATTTATATATTTATTGACATTTGGTGATCGGGAAAGTCCAAGTGGGTCAAAAATCCATTTTCAGTGGAGGCCCAGGGAGAAAAGCTGCAAACAGTAGCTTACAAACAATAACAGCATATAGATAATCAGAATTAATATATCATCAAAAATTCAAGAACGTCATTACATAGTTTTAGAGGTAACATCAGGTAGTAGAGAATGACATAATAATTTTACATTTGGATAATTTTCACAGTATATAATAGTCAGATTTGAAATAGACACACAAAACATTTTTATGACTTGGAAGGTAATAAAATAAGACCCACAAAATTTAGTGGGTAATAGTAGTAGTAAGAAAAAGAGGGGTATGCTACAAGGTGTGTTATGTGAAGTGTTGTTAAGTACTTTAGAAGAGAAAGGGCAGACAGCTGTTAGTGGATGGTATGCTTATAAGTTGGAAGAATTTGAAGGATGTAGTTTGTAGGATGCTGGAGGTTTGATGGAAAGATGAGAGGAGGGTAGGGAAAGAAGTCATGGGGGCAGTGGGGATTTTAGATTTGGCAAAGGCACATCCAGGAATTGTAAAGGTAGTCTTTTAGTGTGAGTTTGGGGTTGTCTATGCTGGTAATATTATTTGCTAGGTTGTTCCATAGTTTAGCTATGCCATAGGAATAGAGACACTCGCCTGCTCCTTTGTTGGGTTTGTGTACATCTGTAAGTTGACTATTGTTTGAACGGAGGTTTCTGGTGAGAATGTAGGTGTGGTGGATGCTTTTTAGGGCTGGGCAGCTATCAGGTTTATATATTAGTTTTTGTGCAGTTGATAGTTGTAGGTAGTCAAGATAGTGGGGGAATTCTAGCCAATTAAGCTCCCTGAGGGCATTGCAGTGATGGGTGCGGTAGGATGAGCTAGTGGCAAAGTTAGCAATTTTATAGTAACAAGACTGGAGTTTGGTTTTGAGAGAGGCATGTAGATTAGTGAATATGGCAGCACAGTAGAGAAGATAGGGGATCAGGTAGGTAGTTGGTAGTGTTTTCTTAGTGTTTGGATCCATAAAGTTTTTATGTTTATAAAGTATTCCTAGTTTGAAATTAGTTTAATTTATGGCATTAAGAATGTGTTGGTCACATGTGAGTTTGTTGTCTATGGTGACTCCCAACAGTTTTGCACTTGTAACAATTTCAATCCCTGTTTTGTTATGGGAGTAGATTTTGAATTCTAATGTGTTAGTTTTAGGAGAGAATAGTAAAAGTTTGGTTTTGTTAGGGTTAAGCAGTAAATGTGCACTGTTTAACCATGATTCTATAGAGGTAAATGATCTCTACATTTTATTCAGTAGGATGGGGATGTTAGGTGAGAATATGATAGTAGAATCATCTGCGTATTGGATTAGTGTGCTATGATGGCAGGCAGTGTGTAGGTTATTCATGAATATATTAAAGAGGAGGGGTCATAGAATGGACCCCTGTGGTACACCTGTTTTGTTGGCTTGGTATTCAGATAGGCAACCTTGCCATTTTATGCATTGTTGCCTATTGGATAAATAACTGTTGAACCATTGTTTGGAGGTCGGTGAGCAGCCTACTGCAGATAGTTGCTGACGTAATTTGTGTGAGACCATGTCAAAGGCCTTTGACTGGTCTAATAGTACTACAGAGGTGTGTAGGTTGGAATCCCTAGCTTTGTTTACTATGTCAGTGAAAGACATAAGAGCTGTTGTTGTGCTGAGAGTTGGCCTGAAGGCATGTTGGGTGGATGTAAGGAGATTACTATGGGTAAGGTGGTTTAACAATTGGATATGTATGAATCTTTCAAGTAGTTTGGATAGGAGAGAGATAGGTCTATACTTTTTAAGTTCGGTAGATTTGCCTCCTTTGGGTAAAGGGGTTATGATTGATTTTTTTTTCCAAAGGGTAGGGATGTGACATTCCAAGATGGATCAATTAATAAGGATGCTGACTGGATAAGTGATAGAGTCAGCAGCAAGCTTTAAGTAATCTGGTGGAAGATTGTCAGAGGAAGATGAGCATGGCTTTAGTTTAAGTTTATGAATTAATGAAGTGAAAGCTGGTTGTAAAGAGAAGGGAGGTATTGTTGGATATTGATTGTGGGTAGGTGAGGCATTATTGTCCTTATTGGTTGTTTGTGGGGGAGAGGGAGCTCTTGACATTGTTAGGCTTTAACTCTAGTACAAATTCCAAGACTAATGTAACTATGCTGTCAGTGAAGTTGGTATCAAACATACTGGCTATTTCAGCCGGCGTCTTGTCTGTACTTGGGGAAGGGTTTTGTCCAGACCCATGGGTGAGCATTGATATAATTGTTTTCCAGAATGTTTTGGGGTTGTTTTTATGGTTGGTTAACTGCTGTGAAAAATGGTAATTTCTATCTGCATTAACTGATTTTAACTTTCTTACGCAGCTGCCTGTAGTTTTACCAGTTTATGTATTTTTTATCAGCCACTTTTTCCAGGTTCTGTATCTAGTTAGTAATGTTTGTTTGGTTGATTTGGTTAGCCAAGGTGCATGGTTAACTTTTGTTCTTTTAGTTCTAAGAGGGGCTAAGTTGTCGAGGGTGTCCAAGAATATTTTATTGAAGTAGCTGACAGCATCATCTAGAAGTAGGGTTTTTAATGGAGTCCAGTTGATGGATTTTAATATGCTATTAGACAGGTTTTGACTGAAGTTTGTTAGGTTTCTGGATGTTTTGTAGCTTTGGGTTTTCAGATTTTGGGAGGTGGCTCTGTAATTATATACAGGTAAATGGTCACTTAATGTGTTGGGAAGTGTATTGGAGTTTGAGTATTTGAGGGGGTCAGAGAAAATGATCCAATCTAGAGCAGAGCTTAGGTTGTTGTTGTTTTGTGTTCTAGTAGAGAAGGTGATTCATTTTGTAAAGCCGTGAAGTTGGATACTATTAACTGGTGAGTTAGAGGATAGGTTTAAGCAATTGATATTGACATCTCCAATGATTACTGTTTCATTAGAGATGTATTTGGACACCCGTGACAGAATGTCTTCCAGAATTGGGATATTTTGGCCTGGGGGAATGTATACTGTTATAAAACAGGGTTGTTTATGGTTTTTATTTTTAGTAATGCTATGAGAATTTCCACACTACCAAAGGTGGGAATAGCTTTGTTAAAAGGTAGAATTGTATACTTGTTAGGATAGATTAACACTACACAACCTGCTTTTTTTATTGTTGATTCGATCATGGCTTAGTATATTATAGCCACATCGGAGGAAGTCTGTGTCCTTGATATGTGGTTTAACCACGTTTCAGTGAGAGGTACTATATCCGTGGAGTATTGTGATAGCCATGACTGGAATTCTGTTATTTTGTTACATATGCTGTGTATATTTAGTGTAATTAACATCATATGTTTTGAGGCTGTTGTCTGAGGTGGGGTGTGATCCTGTGGGGGTCCAGGGTATGGGTGGATGTCACCACACTGATTTAGGTTATTAAGGTAAGGGGAAAATTGGTAATGGTTAGCTAATGTTTTGTTCAGAATTGGGACCAGATAAAGTTTTGAGGTAGGTTTTAATGAGTGGTCGAGAATCTGTCATTTTAGAAAGTAGAGTATATTATTCTCGATGAGGCTAGTAGATATGTTTGAGAAGATGTTTGGATGTTTGTCTTGGTGGGCTGGGTATGTGGTTGATTTTGGAGCTAGGTTAATTGCTGAAAATTTGAGGAAAGTGACATGTGTTACTAGTCTTGGAATAATTAATGTGAGCAAGATTTGAAAATTGTTACAGTTTAACTGTAGCATATTGTATTTTACAAGATAAGGTGGATAAGAATAGTAATTTGGATATGTGCAAGAGGTTACTAATAAAGATGAGGTATTCGTCTGTGACTGCATAATATATGTATGAGAGTTTACTAGTAAAGAAGAGGTACTACTTTGTGACTGGGCAAGAGAAACTAGGGGTGGAGCTAGGGTTTGAATAAATGAAATTGTTGGGTATGTGGGAATGGGGGTAGGGTAGGGAGCAAAGTAAGCCTGAGAGTAGTGAGGGTGAATGGAGTGGGGCTACACTCATCAGTGGTGTAAGCAAACAAAAATAATCACTCAATATGTTAGTTTATAGTAGCACTGAGAGCTAAGTGGACAGGGAAGTAGAAATATAAAAAAACTAATAAAAGAATGAAGATGACATTTAGAAAATATTTTAGTTGAAGCCAAACGTAATTCAAGTACAGTCAATTGTATTCAAGGAATAATTGTATGATTGTACAGTATTTTAATGATTTATTAATAAAGATGGCTAGTTATGGCAAGAATGCTAATTAATTGATAGTAGTTGTAAATTAGAGGTAGAGTGTTTACAGGTTCTAGTGGTTACTTAAGAGCTGTTGTTTTAACTGCAGCATGGAAGTAATTATACCAATAACAATTCAAAGTTACATCTGTCCATTCTTAGAAATAGTGTTCAGGTATAAGACTTCAGGACACCCGTGGATAAAGGTTGTCTTTGTTTGCTGTACGAGGAACCGCAGGGCACTTTTCTGTGCTCTGCTATTTTGAGTTGGTATAGTTTTGTTTTAGGACCCTGAAGATTGACTGTAGATACTGTTCCCTGAAAGTTGAAAATATGTAATGTTAGGAAACAATAAAGGTATAATGCATGGGTGAATATGCAGGAGCTCAGGTTAGGAGAGCAGGGAATACAGAGTTAGGATGAGCAGGAGTAGCTATAAGATTAGTTTACAGATAGGATGGTGAAAACATCATTAAAGTGGTTAGACAGTAGGCCTTAACTTTGTACACATAAAAACTGTGCCTAATACAATAAAATTACTACAAACATAATAACAAAGTGAGTTGGTTCTGGCTGATGATAATGTAGTGAGCAAAGTTAAAAATGCATTTGAAAATGAGACAGAAATCATGTGAAAATACCTACTGGAATCTGTTAATCAGCTCAGATTAAGTCAAAAGTCAATGAACAGTTACTACAGTGATTTGCCTGTAACATCTGTAAGTTAGGAAAGTTCAGTCTTGCTTTTGTCAGCTATATCTACATAGTTCTTAAATATACCGGGTTTGATACAGCAACACTGGTGTAATTACTACAATACATCTAGTTTTTTATAAATTGTACAGCTATTATCAAGTAGAAGTTCCAAAAATAATCCAGACACTACAGTTTCATATGTCTAATGATTAGGGAACAAAGACAGTCGCATCAGGAGTGAGCCCATGTACCATGCAGCATTTAGTTCACAGCCAAAAGTGTCATACCTAGCCAATAAACCGAAATGCTAGAGGCTGTAGTTAAGTATACATTGTACTGCTACTAATAATGCTTTACAAATCAAAAGGCACTTCATGTTTAGATTTTAGCGCCACTAGGACTGTTTTCCTTGCCATGTTACCTTTCACTTTTTGTTCTACTAGTACTGTACTAGACCATATAAATATTTGATTATGACAAATATTAACAGAACAATAAACAGACTGGCATCTGACTCAGGAAAGACATAGATGTTGGAACAGCTTCTGGCTTGTGTTCAAAACTACCACAACCTTCATCACATCAAGTTTTCATTGGATAGTTTCACTGTGTTGTATAAACTTAAAAAACATAGTGTATGACACCCACACCCTCTGATAGTCAACTCTCTTGTGTCTAGTATGCATTTTATGAACCTATGAAATGCTTTTAAGTACTGAATAGTCATACCAAGTTAGGATACTCTCTACCACATATATCCATGCTTTTAATTTGAAGGATGCAGACAGACATTACCATTGTTGTCCCTGATTCAGGTGGTATGGTCAGCATGTATACTTTATTGTATTATACGTATGTGTTAATCAGTAAAGTTCATTAGGCACAGGTGCCCCTTTTTAGACCTAACAAGGAAGTGTTAGCTGTATAAATGACTTGCTAATAATCACACAGTTCCTAAATGGAAGCTGAAGGGCTCAAACCCAGGACTACACGATGACGTTTATTAACAGCTCATAGCCTTAACCCTCTGAGTTGAGCTGGTAGGGCTGTGTTCAACACAGCAACCACTCAGCAAAACTTGAGGGGCCACAGTAGGCAAACATGTAAAACTCTGATAACTTTTTGAGGTGCTTCTCAGGAAATCTGTGATGTATAAACCCCTAGATGTTTTCCAGACACACTAAGTAATAAACTGTCAAAGACTAGATCAAACAACAGTCACTGGTGACTTGTCTCTTTTGATAATTACCCATGAGGATATAACTAGAACCTTCATTTGTTTAACTTTCAGCCAATGTATCACTCAAATATCATGGAGCAAGAATAAAACAGGAACACAATCTCAAAGAAAAGAAAGATAGCAAGTTCTTGCTATGTATGGTTTTCATTTCTTCCTCCAGCCTGTTCATCCCTGATTTTTGCAGCAAAGATAGAAAAGAACACTCTGGCTAGAAGTGTAAAGTGGGTTTGTGATTTGTCTATTTTTTTGCAGGAGTTACACAGGTAAACAAAGGTTCCAGAGTCTTTTTTTTAGGACTGAGGAGTTATACTATGCGGTAGCAGTGAGGTATGAATGTATTTTACCTTGTTTATACACATCCGTAGTAAACTGAAGCAGCAGTCATACCAAAAATTATACCTTGCGTGACTCTCCCTCTGCTCATCTGGTCTCATAATATGCAGATCAGATGCATTAGACATTTTACTGCAGTTAATGTGGGGCTGCCAAATCTACTAATACAGGTAGCACTACTCCACCTGTGTTAAATTTACAAATGTTTTAAGCTTACCAGGTAAAACATACCAGAAAAACATGCAGTCAGGGGTGGTATGTCAGGCTGGCCCCTCAACCAGGGCAGTTCACCTTATTTTGATATTTTTTGCAAAACTGTTGTCAGCATATCAACTGTATATGTAGATAATAAGTCAGATGGCCAACAATGACTCCGTTGGGATGCAGAGTTTCAGAAATCAGTATTACTTCTGTCCTTTTCAAATTAAAACACCTATATGGCTTTAGATTAAAAAAAAGAGTTAATCCTAATGAAATAACATTCCTTTCACTAGAACTGGTATGTGTATCTATGTCTCAACAAAAATTGAAATAAGGTTTGGTTCCTTTAATATTATTATGGATCCCTTGACTCTGTTAATTGTATTGGTGGCCCCACTGACACTGCTAGTCCTGCTGGGACTTCCCAGTTCTGTTGATCCTACCAGAGCCTCTTGGACTCATTATTCTTA
This sequence comes from Protopterus annectens, assembly GCF_019279795.1. Taxonomy (NCBI): domain Eukaryota; kingdom Metazoa; phylum Chordata; order Ceratodontiformes; family Protopteridae; genus Protopterus; species Protopterus annectens. Next base: position 922,972,563 of record NC_056727.1, on the reverse strand, counting down.
CAGTGAATTTCTTAAGCCGTGTCTATGGTAATTCCTTGCCTCTGTTAATCTGGTTGGTGCCCCCTTTTAATTTCATTTTATTAATAGTATAAATTTCTTGATTTTATTAAATTATGGAATTATCATCTCTGTTAACACCACTGAACTCCCTTAATTCCATTAATCCTCCCAGGGCTTTCTCTGTCTGTTTATTTTATGGCCTTTCTGATCATATGAATTCTGCTAGGGTCTTCTGATTTCTTTATTACTGCTGTGAACTCCTGAGCAAAATCTCATTTCATCCCCAAATTCTATTAATCAGCATGTGACAGACAGAGTTTATGAGGTTTGAATTCCATACCACTGGCAACAATTAAAGCAATTTAAGTAAATGTGGACTACTGCTTTGGGTTATAACCAGCATCTACAACACCCAAAAAAACTTTACCCTGTAGAGCTATTGAACAGAATTATACTTTCTGACTGTCCAGAATAATACCCAATTTGCTCTTAACCCAGCATCTTCTACTGCAATCTTACCAACAGTAACTGAGACTTAACCAAAAGTCAGTCTCTCTCTCTCTCTCTCTCTCTCTCTCTCTCTCTCTCTCTCAGCAAGGGCGGATCTACACTGCATCCAACCAGACCAATCTGGTGCCAAGGTCTCAGTTACTGAATACTTTTCAAATGTGCCAACCAATATATTAATTTTTAGTGGCTTATAGCCAAACGGTCTCTCTTCAAAAAGGGCATGAGCCAATATTCACAGAAATGCTGCGAGGTTAACATTATAATTTAACAAATATGACACTAGCTTCATGTTTATAAATGAATTAATGGAAACACTTTTACTTAATAGAAAATCAGATAAAAGCATAAAAAATATAAATTAAAAATACAAGCCAACAATACAACTGCAAGGAGAAAAGGTAAAGTATTGAAGTCGTTAGTAATGGAAGGATTTTAACTGCACCTAAACAGACTTGTTCCTACCATTCTCTAAACTATGCTGTAGTGTAACTATCACTAAGTCACCAAAATATTCAGTAGGTTGCTGAAGACACACAAACAGATTACTAAAGTTTTAGCTTTCTGTCTGTCAGAAGGCAGGTCATATTGTCTCTCATTACAGTCCCTATTTATTTTCATTTATTATTTATTTATTTATTCATTCATCCTTTGTTAGTGGAGTTAGTCCCAATAGGCTAGTAGCCTCTTTTCAGTGGAGACCTAAGGTGATGTGTGTGTGTGTGTGTGTGTGTGTGTGTGTGTGTGTGTGTGTGTGTGTGTGTGTGTGTGTGTGTTGTGTGTGTGTGTGTGTGTGTGTGTGTGTGTGTGTGTGTGTGTGTGTGTGTGTGTGTGTGTGTGTGTGTGTGTGTGTGTGTGTGTGTGTGTGTGTGTGTGTGTGTGTGTGTGTTCACGTGTATCTATGCATGTATATATATATATATATATATATATATATATATATATATATATATGTATATATATTACTAGGGGTAATTTGGCCACCGCATGTGGGAACTTCCCCTACCCTTTGGAGCTACTAGATGGCACCAGCTTATTAGTTCGTGGTTTATTTTGTGGCTAAGTTTATTAGTTCGTGGTGCCCCTGTGAGGAAGCTGCGACTCTCCAGGGGTCTATGCAACCATTGACTTGGTTGTGCAGATTTTCTCAGAAAATTCAGCATAGGTTGGTGTATTCTCAGGGTATGGAGGGGCATTGAATTTTAACAAACCATCAGTTAATAACAGGTAGTTTGCTCAGAATAGTTCCTGATTTTGAAGGAGACAGCTTTATAGTCGGACCTTACTAGGGAGGATGAGACATTGGGGGGAGGGTGCAGTATACAACCATATTTGTAAGCACAAGGTACAGTATGCTGGAGGCTCTAGTGCGTATATTCAGTAGTTGATCAAGGGTGTTTGTACTTACAAAGTCCAGGAATCTCTGTGCCTGTAGATTAGAGGCCATGTTGGATCCCCAGTCTATAGAGGGGTAATTAAAGTGTGTCATGAGTAAGGTGTTAAGTTAGATGTTAAATGTCTCCAGTAGGTGCAAGTATGCATTATGAGCTTCTTGAGACATGGAGGGTGACTTATAGCTGGCTAGGATATGGTGCAGGATTCTGTCTGTGGTGAGCTGCTGCACATGGAGGAACTCCAGTATGTCGTCCTGTTTGACCAACCTAGAGATATAAAAATTCTGACTCCACATAAGCAGCTAACAGTTATCTTCTCCTTGTTCAGCCTGGTTAGACAGACATCAGTGTATCTTAAAATGGAGTCTCCTATGAAAGGAGTCCAAGGATATGTGTTTGCTTACCTTAGGGGTTTAATGTTTTGGACTCCACTAAGAGTGACAGTAAGTGTGGTGTTAGGTGGTGTTTTTTCTGAGTGCCTTTGGGCTTGCTGAGGCATATTGACAACAGGTGGTCTACGTAATCTTTGTTGTTTAGAAAGATTGCTTTTAAGTGCCTCAGCATATGTTAGTCAATGTTTGTGTTATGTGGGTGGGTGTTGTGTGCATGGTTTTAACGACCTGATGTGCACTTGCATGGGAGAGTTTAGCTTCCAGTGTCGTTGTGTAAGTGCACCTCTCGTACACTGTTTGCTTCTTTAAGGATTAACTGATTGTCTGCAAACATGAGACAATTGCTACATTGTCTCAAGATGCCCATATATTCCAAATATTCTACAGAGAAGTAAGGAAAATGCATACCCATACTGTCCAGTCATTTGATTGGTGAGCTACAAGTGTGTTGGGGCTGAATGATAATAAGGGTGCTTTATTGGGGCAGACTGTGATAAAGAGTACTAAATTCTACTGGCTTTAATATTTTCACAGTACTTAATTCACTTGAAATCTGTGATAAGCATCTTCCAATTCTAGTGTTACCAGGAAACTTGGAAGAGGAAGAAGCAACAGGTTGTGAAATTACATCATTTTGAATTTGGGCACTATTACAAACAGGTTTAGGAAAGAAAGATTCAAAACGGGTCTCCAACAAGTATTTTATTTCTTTGGCACTAAGAACATCTTTGAATAAAACCCCTTCCCAACATGGGAAGGAAGAACTGGTTCTGTCACTCCTTGGATCAGCATGTGATGAAGAACAGGTGGAAATAAAGAGTTTGATCTGCAGAATGAGGACAATCATGATGTCCACTGAAGGGATTCTAACAGGTGCAGAGGACATGGCTAACCCCCAGTCCACAGTGGCTGTAGGTGCTAAACCACTGGGATCCAGGGTAAAAGATGAGTCATCTGAGGTACAACAAATGGCCACAGCAGAGTGCTGTTTGCTTACCTTTTTCTTTTTGTGACTGCAAGAAGGATCGACTGTGGGGCCAGCAATCTGTTCCATGGTCAAGATGAAAATGGTGCCTCTTTCCCAGGGAAGACAAGCAGCAAATGCCAGCCCCACAATGGAAAAATAAACACAATTTATCCACAGAAATTATGTTTTCAGTTTGTTTACACTACTTTTAAACTGACAGAAAAAAAAAATGAGTGCTCCCTTTAAAAGAAAGTTACAGCCTGGAGACATTCCATTAAAACACAACACTCCTAGCTTTAAATTCTTTCCTGAAGAGGAAAGTAATAAAGCTACACTAAATTTAAGAAAATGGTAGGTTTTTCCCCCCAAAAGGAACTTGTCTGATAACGAAAGTAGAAGCTGACTCTTGATTCTCAAATGCCTCAGAGAAGCATACATGCTGGCGGCAGAAAAGCTCTGAAGGGCTGTGTGCCCAAATTTGTCTTTTATTCAGTTCAACTTGAGCTGCCTGACAGTTTGGGTGTGTGGAAGGCACCCTGAAGCTTATATATATATATATATATATATATATATATATATATATATATATATATATATATAAGGCTACTGCAGCAGTGATCAAAATTTATTTATTTCACATTTATTTTACATTTGTTAACTGGATTAGTCCAACTGAGTTTGCAAACAAACCCATTTTCAGTGGAGACCCAGGAGGAAAAGCCCCAGCAAACATAAGTAAAGATAAACATACAGGACAAAAACAATTAAAAATAACGGTGCAAGTACGAAATTAATTATATAGAGAAAAAAGAAAAGAAAAAAATTATGAACCTGATAGCAGTGGACTAAAATTTACTACATATGAGAGTAAAAACAAAAAGATAATCATTATTCAAAAGAAGGACAGTGTATAGACACTGATAGGAAGTGTAGGGAGGGAGATAGTGTGGAGAATAGGGGGAGAGAAAGGAGGGGGCTAAAGTAGGGCTATAGTAGTAGAGCTGAGGGTTTAGGAGATTAGTTTAAGCAGAAGTTACTAACAAAGAAAGAAAGTTAGGAGACGAAACAGGTTATACAGTAGGACAGACTAAGACTACATGTGGTCAAGGCAATGGCATAATTTCAAGTTTAGTAGGTGGGATTTAAGATCCTTTTTAAACCAGGGAAAGGAAAGGTTGGATTTAAAACCACTATGGAAATGCAACCTTCTACATCTAATCTTAACAATGGAACAAATGCTGTTAGACTGAAGGGTTTTTTTAACAAACAGGCCACAACATTTCTTTTACAGAACCCCCTACCCATCAGGAGCAGATCGAGAAGTATGGGCAGGAAGGGAAGGCTGCAGCGACAGCAGAGCACGGAGAGAATGCAACCGGTTGTGAAGAAACAGCGTTTTTGAGTGCAGGTTTGATTCATAATATTTCTTCTTTACAATTAACATCAGCCCAAATTTCATTGTTAAACAAAGGACTGTCATTCATTACTGCTAAGCGAGCAGGCCGTGCTGAAATATTAAAGGATTTGAGATTACTAGGCAGGACTTTGACACTGAAAACTATTTATGTGAACAATGATAGTAATGTGACTGATTATTTTAGAAAACCTAGTACTTTTATTCCACCACCTCATCCCAGTGTACAAACATTTATTGATTTATGTAAAGCTGAATTTAGAGCTTTATTTCAACAAGGTACAAGGGCTACTTTTAGCAATATGTCTCCTGACAACTATGCAGCTTTACAGGAACTTAAAAACATGCATTCCCTGGAAATTAGACCAGCTGACAAGGGTGGTGGCATTGTAGTCCTGGATAAAGTATTATATTTCAATCAAATAAGAGCACTTTTGTATGATGCAAGCACTTATCATTGCATCCCTAGACATGTTTTAAATGGTGTAATGGAAAGAGTTTCATTTTTTGTTTTTGATCTTCTTATGACTGGCTTAATAGATGAGAATCTTTTCACATTTGTAACACTGATAGTCCATTGATTCTTATGGTATACTGCCTCCCTGAAATTCATAAAAAACAGCTCATTCCACCCATGAGGCCCATAGTTTCCGGAACTGGCTGGTGTACTGAGCCATTATCAATTTATATAGAAGACTCTGCACCATCTACTGGATTTGTGTGACAGCGTTTTAAAAGACACTAAATCTTTTTTAGAAAGGCTACATGAAAAAGTAGTGACTATAGACAGAGAATATATGTTTGTTGCACTTGACACGGAATCTCTGTTCACAGTCATTCCCAATGACTGGGGAATCAATAACATTTGAGAATTTTTGAATGGTAAGGATGGTTTTACAGACAATAAAGTTAAACTTTTATGTTCTTTATTAGACATTGTCCTTGAAAATAATGATTTTATTTTTGATCAAGAATTCTTTCTGCAGAAGGTTTGTTGTAGCTATGGGCACTGCCTGTGCGAACAGCTATGCCAACCTAGCATTAGTACAATGGGAAAATGGTAATTTATTGACACATAGTAATGTTTATTATAAGTATATCTTTTGGTATGTTCGTTTTGTTGATGATATTTTTATGTTGTGGGGAGGCACTGTAGATCAATTGACAGAATTCATAGAGTATATGCACAGTACCACCCACTTCTTAAAGTTTACTTATATGTATTCTTCTCAACATCTAGAATTTTTAGATGTACATTTGGATAAGTCTAATTTAGATAGCCTTTGTACTAGTTTATACAAAAAACCCACAAGGAAAAATGCTCTCCCACATAAAAGGAGCATGCACCCCAGATACATATCTTGCAATATGCTTAAAGGACAGATCTATAGAATACTTAGGCTACATAATGACGACTCTGCTGCGGAAACAGCTCTTATTTCCCTTAAAAGGGAATTTTTGGAAAGAGAATATCATGGACCTGAAATAAATGATTGCATTTCAGAAGCATGGAAACAAAGACAGGAGAGGTGTAGGTCCTATTTTGGACAAACTATGGATATGTGTGCTATGCAGAGACAACAGGAACCCACCAGTGATATATTCAGGGTACCACTACAGTATTCTAGTGATATAAATGATTATTGTGATATCATAAAAGGTAAATGAAAAATTCTTAGAAATATACCTGAATTGAGAGATACTATTGGGACCACACCACACTTTTCTTTTAGAAATAATAAATTCTTGAAACAACATCTCTGTTACAGATAATTTACACACAACATGAGAAATGAGTCTAATAGGTTGGGTACGTTCCCTTGTAGGAATTGTTCAGCCTGCAGATTCATCCACTCCTGTCCATCTTTCACACATCCATCTATAGGTTTTACTATTAATATAGACTTCTATGCAGACTGCAAGACTGTCAGCTTGGTCTATTTTGCTTTTTGTCAACTATGTCACGTTTTTATGTAGGTAAAACAAATAGATATTTTAAATTCAGGATTCTTGAGCATCAAAGAGATAAAAAATAAAAAAAGAAAAGAACGCTCTAGCTGTATATGTTATTAATTATGATTGCACACTTGTTTTAAATTTTTTTTGTTTTGCAAGTTTTAGATGTGAGTCTGAGAGGTGGTGATTTTTTGAATCGCACTGAAGCAGTTGAGCAGAAATGGATTTTATTACTTAATGCAGAAAGACCACCAGGTTTGAATGGTGTTTCTACAATGAAACCATTTTTAAAAGGATGTCCTCTGAAACATTGAGTAATATATTTTTAGATAGCTTCCATTTATGTAATTTTAATGTGTTTTTACATCTCCCATTCTATTTATTATGTGTACTACTGCATGACATCACTATCATGAGCTATTCTTATCGGTTGGTTATGTATATTTAAATGTCTGCAATGTTTTTTATGGTTGTCTGAAGAAGCGGTGTGTTCATCGTGAAAGCGCTTACCATTTCTTTGTACATTAAAGTATTTTGGCATTTTAGCCTTGTCTGGTCAGCACTTTATTTTATTTTAGTTTGTATCCTTATTTTATAGCACTGACCTTCACCCTACATCTGTTTTTATCATTTTTTTGTATGTTATACAGTAGGTCAGACTAAAACTATGTGTGGGCAAGGCAACGACATAATTTCAAATTTAGTAGGTGGGATTTAAGATCCTTTTTAAAACAGGGAAAGGAAAGGCTGGATCTAATATGGAGAGGGGGTTTGTTCCAAATTAGTAAGACAGAGTGTTTGTAAAGTAATTTGCCAGTATTCCTCTTGGGTTTATAAACTGAGAGAAGATGTTGATCAGCACTCCAGAGAGGCCGGGGGAGAGAGTAGGGAGTAACATGGGAGGCGAGAGCAGGGCAGGCAGAGGGGTTGTTGAGTGTGGGAAAAGGTGTGTGGAATTGCGATGGTAGGAGAAGGTGTGGAAATTCCAGTCACTGAAGTTTATTTAGTGAGAGGCAGTGATGCAATTTCGACGAGAGTGGTTGGTTTAGAATAAATATGGCAATTTTGTTGTATGTTTTTTCCAGTTTCTGCATTGAGGTAGTCTGGATATGGTAAGGATGGGGGAAGCATATAGAAGACAAGGTAAGAGAAATGCCTGTGCAAGAGTGTGTTTAGTGGCAGTAGTAAGGAATTTTTTGTTCCTATAAAGTAGTCCAAGCGGGTAATATAAAGAACATCCCACTGCCTTCTGCATCAAATGCGAGTATGATACCCGCTGCATCAATAACTATGAATTATTTGCTTAAACAATGATTATCAACTTCTTAAACCAAACTAATAAGGAAATTACAGGACCCTGATTCAGCTTTCTCTGCAAGTGAGAGTCCCAAATCCAAGCAGTTGTCCAGCAGAGAAGAAAAAGTAGCATTCCTGGTTTAGTACTCCTAGGCTACTGTTTCAAAACAAAATAAAACTTTTTTTTTTTAAATCAAAGCAAACCACTTAGAACACAAAAAAGAGTTACGTTCTAAAATGAAAATGAGATAAAGTAGTTTTTACATGAACATGCCAATCTACCAACATGGCTGCACACTTAGTAATAAAGAACAGGCCCTTGTTGTACTTTTGAGACTCCATACTGCAAGATCCACAACTTTGAAAATGTAAGTATGATTAAGGTGAAATATGTAAGTCTTAAATTGCTGTAGCCTGAAGAATTTCCCTTTCTCTGAAATACAGCAATCTTAAAGTAAGTACAAATAAGTAGGTGGTGTGGGGGGGGAGGTAAAGTTTCACATATTGAAGTGTGCAGGGGGCATGCCCCCTATGAAAAATGCTTTTAGTTTGTAACAGTAAATTTTGAAGCTCATTGTTTTAAGTGTTAATCGCACTCAAAGTTGCACAACTCACAGGATAGAGTCACAAACTTCCAATAGTTTCCCAAAAAGAAGAGTTACACATTTTACATATCTAATAAAATATGCAGCTTTTTCTGCATGTAATAAATTATATATGTCTTGCCACTGAATGTAAATGCATGCTCACAGTTGTGGCTGTTTTCAACAGTTATGAATGAAATTGTCCAAATTGTTCTTATATGTCCCTTTATCATAACATAAAGTTCACAACTGCTTGTGTGAACTGGAATGTGATGTTTATTAAAAGCCGTACAGATAATTGGCAGCTCATTAGATTCAATTTGTTTGAGCAGTGAGTGTTCTGCATCTAGTTGTACAGTCATTCCCAAAGCCATATGATCATTTTCTCCATATGAGGGTTGATGTCTGCCAACACGTTAGAGTCCATCAAAATCACCATTCAAGTAGAAGTTTCTCAGTTACATTTATGAGAACAGAGGCAAAATTTACATTTGTAATTCTCATTTTTTACATCCCCATATTTTAATTCATATTTTTTACATTGCCGTACTTTTGACAATGCAACTGCAGTTGCATTTTCCAGTCAGCCGATACCTTCCCTTCTTGCAGAGACAAATTCAATTTTTGCTGATGAGAGGAAGTTTTTATTTCTAAAGGAATGTAGTGGCGAGGTGGAACAGCTTGTCAGAAGAAATTACGTAACTGAGGGCATCAGAAAGCTTTACATTAATGTAAGATAGACAAAGTGAAAAATAAATGAAATGGGAAGCTATATCCACAGCATGAGACTAACTGCTACATCCATGCGACTTTATAGACATGTCACTCTCATTCTGTTGGCGTAATCATACATCCATATGTGCTTTTAAACCTAATCTTGCTCTTGTGGATGTATCCTTATCACCTGAAAAGCTGCTTGTTTAACAAAAGTCCATAAGCTTTTCATGTATATCTGTAAACTTCCTTCCTCAAAACACCCATGCCAAACCCCTCTGTTGTCTGACATCTGCATATTTCTTTTCTCAGCAACATTTATCTCTTTATTATGTTGATAAATGGGTAGTAGAATTAGTTTAAATGATCCTTTCCCCCAACATCTTAGCATACATCAAAACCAAATGTGTATAATACAAACATATTTTCTACACAATAGTAAAATGAAAGATAGCACAGTCAATGGTTAATATTCCTGACATGAAATACTGGGCAACTGTCACATAGTACTTCTGAAAAAAAGAAAGTGAAATATGGATAGATAGATAGATAGATAGATAGATAGATAGATAGATAGATAGATAGATAGAGAGACAGACAGATAAAGTAGATAGAATCCACACAGACAACTTGGTGGAACTAAATGTGCCTAGCTGGTGCATGGAAACTCTAAACACTTCAAAGCAAAAACTCCAGCAATTAGTAATGCTGCAAGAAAAAAAAAACAATTATTGCAGCACACTTGACACAAAGATAAAAGCTGACTGAGACTTCGTAAAACCAGGAAAAAAAAGCATCATGCACCGTTAAAAAGTTCACTTGTGACTTCAAAGTAGTCAATCACTTATAACTTGTTTAGAAATCAATACTTCTTTGTTGAAAATATAATATATTAAATAACTGTGTGCTTTTGCTCTTAATTTGGGCTTCATCGGATCTAACTCTAGTTTACATGACATGCAATATTTGTATATTTTTACTGTTAATTCAATTCAGCTGGCATTATAAATGTAAGCCATGGGCTATTTACCCAAGCTATCCTAGAATAGATTAAATCCTTCACACCTGTTCTGCATTTTTACTCCTACTGGTGCCTAGTAGGTTGTAGCTTATGTTTTCTATTCCTATCCTATGTGGCTAGTGCTAAATCAGTGCAAACACTTTATATAAACTTTTGGTTACTGAGTATGCACAACCAATAGAACTTCATACCTCTTATGTCATAAGTTGATATTGTTTGCCACAATTACAACAGACAGCAAGTATTAACAAATATGTGACAACAAGTCAAAGTTCATAGGTTCATAGGTAGGTACTAGGCTATCGGCCCTGGGGCCTATACAAGCCCAGCCAAAAAGGTACCCTGGCTTTTGACACCCAAGAAAATTATTTTCCTGTGCCACTGTCGAGCAGAGCCACAGAAGTGATCCCCGGGATGAATTTCCTATTTCCCATCCAATCATCAAGATTTTTCCTGAAGAGTGCTAATGAGGAGCTTTGTTTGATATAGATAGGTAGTTTGCTCCAGAGTATGGGAAGTTTCTGGGACAGGAATCTATCCCTCCAGCATATTCTGCCTATTGTGGTGACAAGGTTTAGGTCCCAAGAGCATATAGCTCAGAGGGATTGGGATTTTTTTAAGTGGAGCATGTCCAACAGCTCTGGGTTTGACATAGCTTTGTATGTTAGGCAGAGATCACCTCTGAGTAGTCGATATGCGACAGAGTAAAGCTGGAGTTTTTTGAGATGGTCTGCAGAGGGCATCTGTTTGAGGCCGGTAATCTTCTTTGTGAGGTATTTCTGCGGCCTTTCCAGTTGTTGTAGATGTCTTGTGAGGTACATACCAAAAAGGGCGTTGTACTCTATAATGGGTCTAATGAGTGATGAGTAGAGGGGAACAATGACCTCTTTTTTTCTGGATGAGAAACCTTTTGTGATGAGGTGTGCCATGTAGAAGGATTTCCTGACTACTGTGGCGATGTGATTATCAAAGGAGAGACTACTGTCCACCTGTGTCCCAAAGTCCCTTTTCATACTTTCGTGCTGAGTATACTACCACCTATGTTGTAGTTCATGGGTACAGAGTTTTTACCAAAGGAGATGACAATGCACTTTTTGGCACTGAGCTTGAGGCCATGGCTTTGACACCAGGCATCTGTCTCAGTGAGGCCCTTTTGTAGGATGTCCACATCGTTAGGAGTTTTGATTATGGCTCCTAGTTTGCAGTCATCTGCGAACTTCGTTAGCCAAAGACCTTCTGTGTTAGCCTGTACTTCAGAGAAGTAGATACCAAACAGGAGAGGATCCAGGACTGAACCCTGTGGTACTCCACTTGTCACTGGTCTGAAATCAGATTTGGAGTCTGCTACTTTCACAGTGTGGGTTCTGTCAGTGAGCCAGTTGGCAACCCATCTTGTGACATAGGGATTTATAACTAGTTTAGTGAGTTTATCTATAATTCCAGAGTGGGGGATGGTGTTGAAAGCCTTGGCAATATCTAGATAGGCTGTGTGAACCATCTTACCCTCGTCTATGGCTTTGGTAATTGCTTCAAAGAAGTCTATCAGGTTTAGGAGACATGATCTGCCTTTTACAAACACGAACTGGGTGGGGTCCAGAGTTTGGAGATTGCCAATGTCTTTGTTTTTAAGTTTCATGATGATACGTTCCATGGCCTTGCAGACCAGGCTCATCAGGCTAATGGGGCGATAGTTCCCGGGGTCTGTGGTGGCTCCACCCTTGTGGAGTGGGATAACCGTCACTGTGCACCATTCAGCATGCACAAAGCCTGAGGTGAGGCTATTATTGAACATGGTACTTAGGTGAGGTGCCAGTTCATTCTGTAGTTCATGTAGAACGCAGCCTGGGATGTTGTCTGGTCCCATGGATGCTGTGTTCTTGTCTTTGGAGAGTGTGGTTTTTACCTGTGCAGCCATGATTACAGGAACTTTGCATTCCTCCAGCATACAGATGGGATCTTTAGGGGGGTAAAGTTAGCACTGAACCTATCTGCCAGGATGTTGGCAATATCAGTTGGGTCTGTATATTTAGTGCCATTGTACTGTAACTCAGAGCAGATCTGAGTGTTGCCATTGAAATTCTTGACATAGCTATAGAATGCTTTGTGGTTGTCTTTAGAATCAGTGGCAATTTTGTTTTCGTAACTAGCTTTGGAGAATTTTATCAGGGATCGCAGCTTCTTACTGAGGCTGACCAGGGAGCTCCTCCACTCATGGGATTTTACTCTCTTTTGCAACAGTTTCTTCCTTCTGTTGTACAGTTTGTTTATGGCAGGGGACCACCAGATTGGCTTCCTTTTTTTGTAGGATAGCGTCTTGGTTCTGTTAGGGATAGCACGATCCATGCACTCGTGTAAGTGCTTATAAAGTGCAATTGTGTAGGATTCAGTAGTTGTAACTGTATTGTCCATCTGCATGGGTGTCATGAAGTTCACCACTTCTGTCTTAAGAAGCATGAAGTTGGCTTTGGAGAAATTTTTTACCATGGTTTTCTTAATGGGGGGTGGGGGCAGGATGAGGATATCTAGGGTAATTAGCTTATGGTCGGATCGGACCAATGAGGCGTTGACTTCAGGTGTGGAACACCGGTCACTTGTGTTGGTAATGACTAGATCTTGGATATTGTTGCCTCTGGTGGGGGTGTGGATAAGTTGATCCAGGGCATTGGAGTTTATGAATTCCAGAAAGCGTTGAGCGAAGGAGTTGGTACATGAGTAGTTTTCCCAGTTAATGGTGGGGTAGTTGAAATCGCCCATTATTAGGGTGTTTGGTTGAACCCTAATATTTTCCAGTACATCAAGAAAAGAGGAGTGAGAATCCCAGGGCATGGTGGTGGATCTGTAGAAAGCTACAATTTGGATTGCAGTTTTGCCCAGAGTTAGTTGCACTTTGATATCCTCTGCTGCATTATGCTGAGCAACTAGCCTGGAGGTGTGGATATCCTTAATGAATATGGACACATCTCCACCTTTGGTGTTCTGGTCCAGGCTACATGGCCGAAAAGTGTGGTATGAGTTATAGTCTGATAGTGCATGGGTGCTCTCTGGAGCCTTGAACCAGGTCTCAGCCACTGTACAGATATCAATGTTCTCCATTTTAAGGAGTGCCTTGAGTGAGTGCATTTTGAGATTTAGACTTCTAGCATTGAGTAGCATCACCCTCAGTTTTTGCTTGCCTATTCCTGTTATGGTGGTGAATTTGTCATTTGAACCTTGCCTAAAAAAGGCACTATATGGACGGCAAGAACCTTAGCCAGTATCCAGAATCCCAGGGGTGACAGGTGCAGGCCATCTCTGGCAAAGCATTGTGGTCTGTCGACCATGTCATCCCAGGCAGACAGATACTGGATCCCTTTAGAATGACACCAGAAGCTTAGCCAATTGTTGAAGTCAATTATTTTGTCCTTGTACTGCGGCATCATTCTGGGTGATGGCAGAATGCTACTCAGGGCTAGGGTCATACCTGCCTGGGCTACAAGATCGGAGAGCTCTTCCATGTCTCTTTTCATATAGTCCAGGGAGGTACGTCTCAGGTCATTCACACCAACATGGACAATGACATATTTGTATTTGTTGTGGAGTGACCTGAGTGCGTGGATTATGTGGCGGATCCTGGCACCCGACAGGCAGCTGACAGTGACCTTTTCCTTGTTTAGCCTGGTGAGTGGGGCATCAGTGTGCCTGACTATAGAGTCACCTATGACTAAAGTGTTGGGTACGTTGTTTTGCCTTATTGGCTGTGGTTGAGTGACACACTGAGCCTGCGGGCTATGTGTCATTTGGGTTGTGTTGGGGGGTGGAGGTTGCCTGCATTTCTATATAATCCTTAAATAAAGTATATAAAGTATAATCCTTATAATACCATACTATTGTAAACATAACAGTAGCTAGTCAAGACCATCCTGGGATGGTCCACAGTAATTGGGAGCATCTACCTTCTATCCATTATCTCAAGTACAGCACCACCCTTTCCGTGAAAAAACATAATACTAATACAATTATCTAGTGATACATCTAATACAAGTATGTGTGCCAATAGACTTGAAAGTGCTCTGTTTGAGCTTTATCTAAGATAAACTACAATATTCTGACAGTGAACATGATAAAATTAAATGAGAAAATATATTACTGACTTCTAATTCAGAATGCTCCATCTAATGACAATAGATGTCAAATTAAAAGTTAAAAGAGGCAGGAAGCAACAAGTGTGTTATAAGTCCTACCAACTAGTTAATGGTTTGAAGTCTTATCTCTCCAGTAACATGATAGTCATGTAGAAATTATTTATCATGTAGTTAAAAGTATTTCCTTCCAGGGAAATGCACCTGCATTAAATGTTTTTGGCACCAGTGTCTATTGCATAAAACCTACATGGAACTGTTTAGGGGGAGAGGGGACATGGCTATATGGACTGTCTAATCCTTGGTAGTTTATTAAGGCTACTTGAAATAAATAACATATTGAATTGCCTATAGCTGAGAAAGGTAGTAATTAAGCCACAGAATGTTAATATAGTAACCAGGAAAAAACAGGTACAATAAAAAGATAGGTCCACTGCCAAAAGTCATGCAAAAAAAAAAAAAAAACATTGCAGGTACTGTAGGTTGTAAAAGGAAAACACTAGCTTAACCTGTGGTGGCAGGGTAATCTCAAAAGTGTAATTCTTTTGAAAAGAAACATTGTCTAAATGTGAGAAGCTAGGGCTAAATTATATGAAGTGGTGAATGAAATCAGGACTGGAAGGCACCATTGTCTCAGGGCACATAACCTGAGCCTGGGGTGCTTCATTATGAGAGCATGGATATAAGAGCCTTGTTGGGTTAATATCAATAGATTCAATTACATATAATAATAAGAAACACACATAGGAGAATTGTACAAGCATTTGGAGAAGAAAGAGCCAATAGCAGTTTTGGAAGCAGATAATAAATGGAATTGGGGTAATAAAAATGGGAGGAAGATAGATATTTTTAGGTTATTGAACTTAGATCAGTTTGATATATACAAGTCTCAGAGAGATTAGACTCAAAATTCCATAATAAAAAATGGACTGCTTGGGATGCTTTAATGGAAGCTGAGTTTGACAGGAATGTTGACATGGATCAAAGTACAATATGTATTTAATAAAGTAGACGCTAATAGAAAGTGAGAAGTCACTAGTATAGTTGTTAAGATTTGGAAGCCCGCAAAAGCTACAGCTGGTTAATAGGAAATAGGTTCATAGGTACTTGCTATGTGTGCAGTTAATGAAACCATTGATGAGTCTAGTTCAGTTTTACCGATTGCCCCAAATCACTGTTTGGTTAAATAACTTATTCAAGGTCACATAGTAGTCCAATGAAAGCTGAAGAAATCAAAACCTGTACCAGAAGAAGTACCTCATTAACAGCTCGTCACTTAGCATTACATGTACATTCTCAGCACAGGAAAAATAGGTCAGCAAGGTTCCAGAGAAAGTCATACATACAATGACAGCTGAAAGAGACGTGCTGCCAGATATGGAATGCAGCATTTTCAAAACTGCATTACTCTTGGTCATGAAATGAAGCCTCGAGCAACTGATAAGGATATATATATATATATATATATATATATATATATATATATATATATATATATATATATATATATATATGTGTGTGTGTGTGTGTGTGTGTGTGTGTGTAGGGTGTGTGGGGGGCATAGCCCCTTTATAGGGATTGTGGGGGGCTGGGAATGTTGGTGGCATTCCCCCCACACTTAGTTGGGTTTAATTTAATGTGTTTGTGTTTTGGATGATGTGCTGGCCATCTAGTTTACTTACCTGGGAAAAAAAATTGCTGATTTGAACATTCGATGAATGGCTGTTTGATGATGTTAGTTTGATGAACAGCTGTTCGAGGTAAGTAAACTTTAATGAACTAATAAAGCCCCGACCCAGGGAATCCATGTGTTTGGTACCAGGCTTGGGTCTAGTACTTGCACTTGGGGACTGAAATGTGAAAAACATTCGGCCGGATTCACGAAGGCTTGCACGGAGTCTAAGAGTAGTGTAAGCCAGCAGACAGACAATATGTCTGCCGAGCGATCCAGCAACAGCCGTCAGGGGCATGCATGAGAGCTCCTAAAACTACTCTTGCACGGACAGTGTCATGTTATGAAAATTACCTCATTTGCTGCTGAAAGCTATGCAAATGAGGTAATTTTGTGATCCAGGAAACACTAACCTGTCCGTGGAAGAGTAGAGTTATCTGCAGAAATGTACTCCGTTGGTAACGGAGTACCATTCTGCAAATAGCAAAACGGAGCTATGACAGCTCCAAATAAAGGATGCATCCAGTTGAGGAAGCATGCCAATGGCCAAATATAAGGCCATTGGCATTTTGATCGGTTGAAAATTAATTAAAAATCAAATTTTTTCCCCCGATCTCCAATGTTTAAGCATAGTGCAGTGCCGTGCAAACATGCGGCGCTTTAAAAACCAGAAAAAAAAGCCAAAAATAGGCATGCTTATTAAAAAATATTCCTCTGTCATGCAGGTGAATGGCAGGCTGAAGACAACATGGCTATTGAGTAGTGGTTGCTAAGGGGGGAAGTTCAGTTCGAGAGATGTAACCAAGCATTAGTAGGCAATCCTATGCAAATGAGGATAAGGATAGTGAATCCCAATTTTCCCTGGCATGTGAACCATGTCCCTGGAGTGTAAGTGTAGTAGTAGGGGAGTAGTAGAGTAGAAGATAGGTGACATCATGAGGGGGTATGTATGAAAGACTGTAAGCTCATTGAAGCAGAGTGGCTTCTGTTTGCTTTGACTTACTCAGGATTGGAAGCGGCGTGTCTACAGTTGTTTTAACTGAAACCCAGAAACCAAAGGTGTACGCCGTGGATATCACTGAATTTTCTTGCAAACGTGCTTACACCGTGTGCGCGCAGGTGCGTGTCTGTAAACCCATCTAAGCATGTGTGTGCACCCGCCTAAGCCTGTGTAAGCCTGTGTGCACGCGTGTGCACTCGTGTGCGCGTGTTTGCGCGGCGCTGCCTCCTGTGGAAACAGAAAGGGAAAAGGAAGGAAAAGAAGTAGCAGGAAGTTAACCAAGGAGAACTAGCAGAGCTGCCTGGTGAAATCAATCAGAATCAGCCAATTACACAGGCAGTACACTAACCCAGACCAGCCCAGCACTTAAAACTCTGCAAACAACATTCCCCCATGTTTTTCTCAGAAACACTGCAACACTGCAGTATACAAAGAGAGTTAAAACTTAAAAAACTTAACTCAGACAAAAAAATGTTAGGGGCTGCCATTGCTATTATAAGGCAACATATGCAAGATGCTGAGGGTGGTGCCATTGCGAATGCTGCTGAGCAACCCACAGTGAGAAGATGGAGAAGAGTGTACAGACCCAGGGTAACCTACCAGGGGCTACATGAGCTGGAGATAGTGGAGCGCTATAGAGTGGACAGAGACCTCCTGCAGCAAATTGTTGAGCTGTGCAGGCCACACCTCACACACCGAACCAACAGAGGGAAACCCATCCCAGTGGAAACCAAGGTATGTGTTGGCCTAAGAATACTAGCAACAGGTACCTTCCAGAGACCAACTGGTGATATGATGGGGATTTCACAGGCATCAGCATCCAGGGTATTGCACCAGTTCCTAAATGCCATGTAAGCACATGTCGGTGATCGTGTATATTTCCCCAATTCCCGTGAGGCATTGGCCAGCAATATGCATCTCTTCCAGCAAATAGCGGAATACCCTGAGGTAGTGGGTGCAATTGACTGCATGCACATACACATCAAAGCACCAGCTGGTGAGTGGGGTAGGGCCTACATCAACCACAAGGGCTTCCCCTCCATCAACTGCCAGGTCGTGTGTGATGCCCAGGACATAATACTGAATGTGTGTGCTGGCTGCCCTGGAAGCTACCACGATTCCCATATCTGGCATCTGACGCCACTGTACCAGACATTTGCCAATGGGGACATCCCTAATAGTCACCTAGTGGGAGATGCTGGATACACACTGGAGCCGTGGCTGATGACACCCATCAGAAATACACACACACCTGAACAAGAACACCATAATGAGGCACATGGACAAACACAAAATGTAATCGAGTGTGTGTTTGGGATGCTCAAGTCACGGTTCCGGTGCCTGGACACATCTGGTGGAGCCTTGCAGTACTCACCAACTACATGTACCCAAATTGTCATGGTATGCGCCATGCTACACAATATGATCCTGCAAAAACAGCTGCAGCAGGAACAGCATGGAGCAGGGCCAAACAGCCCCCCACCATTGCCAAGGCCATCACAGGCAAAGCATGACTCGGAGGAGGAACAACCTGAGCCTGCCCCAGTAGGCAGAAGGAGGTGTGCCCAGTATGCCTTGGCCTTGGCAAAGAGGCAATGCATAGCACATACTCTGGAAATTATACCTCTCTCTGACTCGCACATAAAATAAAAGGGATGCCTAACTTGACACTACCTGTTTTCAAACATGTATAGGGAGTGTACCATGTGCATCCTACATAGGCAGCCCTGCAGCACCACCTGAGGCATGATTGCCATGTTTTAAGCAATTTAAAGCATTGCTAAGCAGCTTTTACAACTATTTTGTATATGTAAACAAAATTTCCCGCGCTAACTAGCGCAACGTCGGGCAACATTGAGCAATGTTGGGCAAGGTCGGGCAAAGTTGAGCAAAGTCAGTTAAACATGCTCATATTTGCAGTACTGTTCCTTAAGCAGTCTGGTCTGCCCAGCATGAAAATAAAAAGCAGTGACAGGGCTCGAACCCAGGATATTGTGCACTATAGTCACACTACTGAACCACTAAGCCGTGACAGCATTACACTGGCACAGACACAGCAGAATAATTGTACAGTAATGCAAACACAAAGAAATGCTGTATCATGACCCTAAAGAGGCATATGGGTAATCTCCCCCACAGGCCTATGCAGACAGAGAACAGCAGGCCAGGTGGTGTGATGTGGGTTGGATGCTGAGACCCGTAGTACAGTAGTATGCCTCAAGCCAGTACGATAGGCAACAGTACAGACTGAAATGGTGTACCTTACATAGCAGTGCAGGTCTAGAAAATGTGTATAAGTGTCAGGTGAACCCCTCATCCTATGTACACCCACAGTAACAATCAGGTGTGCCCCCGGGTAGAAATGTACAAAGAATAGCTGTCCCCCCTGTATGTAGAAATGTTGATAAGTCTATGCAAAGTGTCTCATGGAAGCCCTGCAGGCACAGCATGATCCCTGTTGAGTTATGACACAAAGGTGAGCACTGCAGTAAAAATACAACTTGATTGTCCACACACATATACTATAAATGTGTATACCGGGCGTGCACACACACTTCAACAAATGTAGTGGATTTCATTCAGCAACACACTGAAAGGTCATACTGGGCATGCTCACACACTTAGGCCATGTCTGAGTACAGCAGTGGGCCCCACATATCTGGCAGTTGCATGTTTCACCCCAGGAACCTGTCACTATTCCCCAATCCTGCCTTGTGCACACAGTTATATGAAAACAGACACATATAATATATTGGAACCCTGTCATAATCAAACTATGTACCACAAGTACTTAAGTTGTTCACAGAAAGTGAAAAAGCAAAGATCAATAAACCTGCAATCAGTATCATCAACAAACAATGTGCACTCTAAATATTATCCAATCCATGTTCTGGCAAAAGAATCTGTGAAGGCGTCCATAGAGAACCATGACGCTTCCTTCCGCTATGTCATAAATAGCAATGTACACTCATATATGTCCTGAGTCAGTGCAAACTGTAAATGACTGACATTGCCAACATCCTGTCAGACAGGGCCTGTGTCCATCCCAGAAGAATGCAGAGCCCCAGACTTCATGGACATGCAGGTAAAGACAGCCCTCTCCAAAGTTGAGAACACAGCATCAGTGGGACAGGATGGTGTTCCAGGTTGCGCCTTACACCAGCCCCAAAAGGAACTACACTCTCACCTACATTCACTGTCCAGACTCAACCTTACCACAGGCTATGTACCCAAAGAATGGCATACACCAACAGTCATCCAGCTCCACAAAGGGGGTGCCAAAACAGAACCTGGAAACCATTGCCCTGTAGGTCTACTCAGCCTGGTCTGCAAAGCTATGGAGCAAATTATCATGGAACCCATAAACAGAGACATTGGGGATCTGCAAACTCTGGTCTCTACCCAACATGGCTTTGTTAAAGGCAAAGCCTGCCTCCTAAACCTAGTTGACTCATTTGAAACAGTTATCAAGGACATAGATGGAGGTGAAAATAGTCCAAACAGGCCACCTGGACCTCACTAAGGACTTTCGACACTATTCCCCACTCTGTCATCATGGACAAGTTTACCAGCTTGAACATTAACAGCTATGTCACAGGATGGGTGGGCAACTGGATCACAGGTCAAACACACATGTTCAGAGTTGTGGGTGCCATGTCCAACTATAAACCAGTAACAAATGGCATCCCACAGGTCTTGGTCCTGGAACACCATCTGTTCAGTAGATACTGCTCAGAGGTACAGGCAAGCATGGGAGGAGTATGGCTGAACAGGTTTGCAGATGACTGCTAACTGTGGTCCATAATTGATTCTATGGCTGACACAGACATCCTCCAGAAGGGTCTTACAGCGACAGATACCTGGTGTCAAAACAATGCCCTCATGCAGAATGCCACAGAATGCATAGTCATCCCCTTTGGATAAAACAAAGTGCACACAAATTACCACATAGGTGGTAATCCAGTATGTATGGAGAAAGTAATTATGGCCCTGGGGACCCAGGGAGATAGTAAACTCTCCTTTGATGATCACATGGCCAAAGTGTTTAAAAATTCCTTCTATGTAGCCCACCTAATGTCACCTAATGTAACCCACTTTGTCTAGTCTGATGATGTCACCATCCTACAAATATACCTGTGGAAAGGAGAACTCACAGTAATTTGTATAGTGCGTTGTGTAAATGTGTACTTCTCTAGTATCATAAAGTCATTAGGTAGGGGCTTGAATCCTGCACTTGACAACTGTGTGTGTGAGTGTGATCTCCTTGGAGAGAAGCAGCCTTTTAGGAGAGAAGTAAAACATCTTAAAAGTGGTATACTTATCGTTGTCAAGTCTGATGATGTCACCATCCTACAAATATACCTGTGTAAAGGAAAACCTCCAGTAATGTGTATAGTGCATTGTGATAAAGTGTACTCTTCTAGTATCATAAAGTAATTAGGTAGGGGTTTAAATCCTGCTCTTGACAATTGTGTGTTTGTGTGTGACCCCCTTGGGAGAGGAGCAACCTTTTTGGAGAGTAGTAAAACACCTTAAAAGTGGTATACTTATCTTTGTCAAGTCTGATGATGTCAACATCCTACAAATATACATGTGGGAAAAAGAACATCCAGTAATGTGTATAGCATGTCGTGTTAATGTGTACTCCTCTAGTATCATAAAGTAGTTAGGTAGGAGTTTGAATCCTGCACTTGACACCTGTTTGTGTGTGATCTCCTTGGAGAAGAGCAACCTTTTTGGAGAGTAGTAAAACACCTTAAAAGTGGTATACTTATCTTTGTCAAGTCTGATGATGTCACCATCCTACAAATATACCTGTGGAAAACAGAACTCCAAGTAATGTGTATAGCGCATTGTGTTAATATGTACTCCTCTAGTATCATAAAGTAGTTATGTAGGGGTTGGAATCCTGCACTTGACAACTGTGTGTGTGTGATCTCCTGGGAGAAAATCAACCTTTTTGGAGAGTAGTAAAACACCTTAAAAGTGGTATACTTATCTCTGTCAAGTCTGATGATGTCACCATCGTACAAATATACCTGTGGAAAAGAGAACTTCCAGTAATGTGTATAGCATATCGTGTTAAAGCATACTCCTCTAGTATCATAAAGAAGTTAAATAAGGGTTTGAATCCTGCACTTAGCTGTGTATTTGTGTGTGATTTCCTGGGAGAGGAGCAACCTTTTTGGAAAGTAGTAAAACACCTTAAAAGTGGTATACTTATCTTTGTCAAGTCTGATGATGTCACCATCCTACAAATACACCTGTGAAAAGGAAAACTTCCAGTAATGTGTATAGCACGTCATGGTAATGTGTACTGCTCTATTATCATACAGTAATTAGGTAGGGGTTTAAATCCTGCACTTGGTGAGTGTGTGTGTGTGTGTGACACTGTTGGTCAATGTGTTGTGGGTTTTGCTTTTACTACTGTATGACATATCAGTATGACAACAGTATGCACATTGCAAATGTCAGGTAGCTGTGTGGCAAATACATATACATACATGTGACCCCAATTATTTCATAGGTGGGAACCCTGCTTTCTCCATGAACACATCTGTCATCTTTGCCAGAGTGTGCTGCCACTTTCCAGACCTTAGGTCACATCTGTATGCTTGTGACAAGCCCAGCCACTGCAGTGATCCCTGGCCTAGGTCATCTGTGTCACACACACTCATTACAGTTTCTACTGAATAGTGTGAGTGAGGGTTTATGGCTGAGGTATATTTCAGACCTGTTCAAATGCAGCAAAGTCTGTCAATGATGGCTATTCATTATAGGTGTAGAACAACCTTTGTGGATATGCATATTGCTTATGTGATCCACCGAGGGATTTCAAAATACCTTTGGAAATGTGATTACCAGAGGAGAGATGACATAACACTTGGCTGCATGTACACATCAGTACCTGTTCAGCATGTTGGTGGCTACTACCTATGTGGTACTGTGGGGATACTATGTTTTGTAAAGGCGGATGACTATGCTTTAGTTGGCTTATAGCTTTACAGCATGGGTTTGACAACAGGTATCTGTCTGTATGATACCCTTGTGGAGGATGTGTGTGTCATCTGAAGAATGCATTATAGGCCACAGTATGCATTTCCAGATGTGAACGGACATATCCCTACTGTGATTGCTTGTACCTAAGAGAGCTATATGCCAAACAGGAGTGGTCTCAGGAATGGGTGCAGGTGAATACCACTGGTTACTGGCATAGTATAGTACCTAAAGGATCCAAATGTTACTGTGTGTCCTACATCTGTGTGTCAGTTGTCAAGACATCTTCTAACAATTGTTTATGGTCAGGCTGTTGAAGTTATGTATATTACCAGATAGCAAAACAGTGACAGATAGTAACAGTATCACCCACAGCACAGTGTCAAACCATGTCATACACACATGTGTACTCAAGTTCCACAATGTGTGTAGCACAATGCATACTGCTGGCCACCAATAGGAACTATGGAGTGTTACTGTGTAATACAGAGCATATCACTCTGCCCATATGTCCACTATGCACGTACATGCAGACAGTGCACCTCCACCATTTTCACAAATGTATACCTGCAAATCTGTGCTACACACACGTACTGTCCACTCTCTAACACATGCTGCCAGTACTACACACATCAGCCAAGTGGCACGTGGGCGGACAATACACTATTGGAACTAACCCTGGTGTAAACAATACTACATTGACAATCATAGCTTTAATGCATCATGCCTGCTCAGCTACACCTTCAAGGATATCATTACACTTTCCTGCTGACAACATGCTAACATTGCTATACTGCTATAAAGTCACCCTGTGCATCAGCACCATGGTAGCTGTTCCTGCATCAATGTTACAGATGACAGGAGGTGGCACAGGTTTCATCATATGCACAAGGTGTGTTGTTGGTTTGCCAGAGCCCTACATTGAGCCATACAATCGACATGTATGTGTGTGTGTGTGTGTGTGTGTATGTGAGGGCCAAGAGTACTGCTATGGGCCAATGTTGATGCAATGTGTGCGGGTATGTGTTAGCCCTAGGTGTCTGGTTTCTGTGTGTGTGTGTGTGTGTGTGTGTGTGTGTGTGTGTGTGTGTGTGTGTGTGTGTGTGTGTGTGTGTGTGTGAGTGCATAAAATATAAAACATATGTTTGTATATATCAATTAAACTGGTATTTTGGAATAGGTGTATGGTGTTTTAAGGAACATTATAATTGAAATATTAATTTTATCATCCCCATTTTCACATACTGATACATTTTTATACATTTTTATATATTTTTCATGCAGTCATATATATCATTCATAATTATTATCATATATATATTTATAGTTTTTAATAAAATTCATAAGAATATAGCTATATGAATAGAAGCTGCTACTGGTTGTAAACGTAAGACATTTCCGATATAGTATGAAGTCATGTAAAGTATAATACGATACGTGTATACTTTAGCTAGAATATGGGGTTTTAGGAGATTTTTTATGAATGTCTTTTTTTGATTTTTTAATAGATGAATATTTTTAAAAATGACTCATGCTAAATTAATTTATTTTATTTCAATCCATTACTTCATCTAATTTATAGTATAATTTTTTTCAGATTTTAACTAAATTAATAGAAATAATGTTAGGGTAGTTATACAGCTTTAAATACATATTAATTGTGCTGCTGATTTTGGCGCCAACTGGTTAAAAGTTTATATAAAGATTGTAATTCATTGTAATGCTGATTTCTGAAGAAGTTCTGCTATTTTAGCAGGACGAAAAACGTTCTTATTTTGTGCGTTTAAAAGTGAATAAAGCGGAGTTGTTTTTTGGTTTGCTGTCAATTTGGCGTTTTCTTCATTAGCATATACACAGTTCCACCATGTGGCTGCCATATACGAAGATTTGTGGGACAGCCACAGACTGTACCTGCCAGGCTTTACAGATCACCGTCTCTGGCCACGGATACGGTACCTGTGCCTGGCAGGTGTGCTACTGACAGTATCAGGTACTAAGGCAGACTGGGTACTATCCTCAGAGGTGGACAGATGTACACTGGACCCAGATCCTTGCTGGGACTGTCCAGAGCCACGTGCACGTGGTCTTCTAGGATGGTCTATGGACAGCCCACCCCAAACATTGCTGGGGCTAGTACTGGCACTATGGGAGTGACTGTGACTTGAGGGACATCCGTGGCGACTGCCAGCTGCTGATGTTGCTGGCATACATCCACATCGATGTCTCAACCGTCCACACTGTCCTGACACATGGACATGACATTGCAGAGGACATCTAATGTCTCACCCCAACGTCTATCAGTGACCTCAGTGTAATTACGGATGGCACCTGCTAGGTCACGGATACTGTTAATTACAGTGGTGTTATGTGCCCTCTGTGCCCTTAGTCCCTGTCTGGTGTACCGTTCCATACATGCTTGTGCCTCCATGACAGCCTGGAACATGCATGAGGTTGTAAGACCTGTGGCACATCTGCCAGAGGCATGATGAGCAGCAGTGCTCCGACGAGAACCCCTGGACATCTGCCTATGTGGTACCGTTTCAGACATCTGGGTATGGCTGCTGTGTCGGGATGCATGTGCCATAGATACCACACTGTCCTGGCCAATGCCGACTGTACACTGTCCCTCAGCTAAGGGCATTGGTGATGGATGTATTGAAAGTATGACTGTGTGCATGGATGGGGTGGACACTTGTGTACTGTCGATTTGTGGCCCAACGACAGACCCTGGCAAACATGCCTGTGCCTCAACACACCTATCCTCATTATCACTATTTGGCTCTGTGACATCAGGTTCCCTGCTGCAGTGAACCAGCCCAACCTCAGCACCTGTGAGAGGAAGACAGGAAACACACTTTACGACCTGTACATGATGTCGGAAAACATGCACATATGCACACATGAACACATGCACACATGCACACATGAACATATGCACACATGCACACATGCACACAAATGCATTCCTCACTAAAGCACACACACACACACACACACACACACACACACACACACACACACACACACACACACACACACACACACACACACACACCACCAGCAATCCAGAACATACTCAACAGCACTTGATAGTGGGTTACAGTATCACAAGCCAAACAGTCATATCACACGTGTCAGCATGCAGAACGTGCGTTGCTCAACAGCATGCAGTGCGAGTGTAGACAGCCCTTGCTAATAACAGTATACATGGCTTTGATGCATGTGTGTTGTTGTTCAGTGATTAGCCTCACCCTGGAATGCAATGTGTACATGGACACAACATTGCTGTGCAAGTGTCGGTAAAATTATTAAAATCAGACTGTAAAATCATCAGGTTTTTCAAAATGACAGTCAATAATAACAGGAGGTTCAGTTTCAAAAAGTTTACTAGTGTACACCAGGAGGCAGAAAACCATACAGTACAAGTATAGAATTCTGTCTAATTACATTCAGGAAGTGTTCAATATTTTATAGCATTTACAATCAGCTTTGCCCACCTTACTGACGTGGTCAGTCACAGGGCACCTACATCACTACAATCTACAATATTCTATTCATAAGAAAGTGCTGAGGTTATACTTTTTAAAAGTTTTCCCATGAGAATAATACAGCCTTGCAAGGCACCTGGTCAGTTATAATGTCTTTCTGTAAATGTTGCTCTTTCAAGGTTTCAGTCCTGCTCGAATACAATAGTCAGTTCAGTTCTTAATATGCTTCTTTGTTCTTCTTGCAACATTAACTTCTAGCAGCTGTGCTGATAATATTCACAAGGCCAACTATCTCAGAGGAAGGAAGAAAAGATTCAATGCCTTATACATGCTTTTTCCTGATCCAGCAGATAATCATTAGTGAAAACATAAGCTTGCTGAGTTGGCTACTGCCAGGGTCAGAGTTCAATCACACTGCAGCTCCAAAGCTTCAAGCAATTACATGTAAGATCATTCTTACTGCCATATTGTAAAATAGAATAAAATGCATTACATACTATTTGCTTTTAAACTAGCACTTCATATATGTTTAAGTACATATTTTTCTAACATTCTCCCTCCTTTTAATACTTTTTATTCTATTCAGAAACATAAACAATATCATTTCGTTCCCTAGCCTTCTCCTTTTAGGGACTTTTAACTAGGCAAGTCATTTAATCTATACTTTAGAAAAAGCATCATCTGAAATCAATCTTTCAATTTCAACAAAATCTTTGATTAATCTTTTCATGCAGGGAATTCCACAGCAAGCACATGCTCCTATTAGGAGTATAGCCACACAAATAGCAATTAAAATGTTCATTAGGATGGAACCCCACCCCCCAAACAGATTCTGGAAAAAGTCCGTCAGTGGGTTTGGGCCTGGTTTAGTCATTGCTGATACTTGCTGAATTACCTCTAGGTGATTATTTGTCTCGTGACGATTCTCAGGGATAAAAGCACAGCATTCTTCTTCATGTACCACCTCTTGCCGCTAGGGTGAAGTAAAGAGCCATTCGATTTTGTAGCACAACAGTTCTCATTGCATTCAGTTCATCAGTCACCAATTCTAGGGCGGAAAAAGTTGCATTACTCATTACTTCGAGAGGTCTCGACAGCTTCCTCAGCTCCCAGATCGATTTGACTGCTCCATAGGCTGGTAGTATTCCTGCCCAGGATATAACACTGTTACCCAAGTCCATATGAGTCAATACACTTTCGTCTTTTACTGAATTATGGTCTTTCCAACCAGCTTCGATCTTTCCAACTGGATTCACAGGTTTCTTAACTGGACCTTCAGATTTTCGAGCTGTTTCCCTTACATTTCGTATCTTACCCAAAGGTAATTCTGCAGTATGTCTTATTGCTGGAACCAGATAACCCAAAAAACAACTGCCGGACCAATTCTCAGATAACCATTTATATGCCTTTTTCCCACAAATAAAATCATTACTTTGGTACTAATACGTGTTATCCCTGCATGAAACATTTTCCTATCTTTAATAGACAATTGTTTAGTTAAGACTGGATTGTCACGTACTGCATTTAATGTAGTTTTCATTGAACTCAGATATGAATCATAGTTAGTATTACAAACAGTACCCCACTTCTGACTTTAATGTAACATTTATAAGACATTGTTATATTACAATTACTCCAGCCCACCTGGAGGGTATCATTTTTTTAGAAACATACAACTCCTTTTTGTGTGACAGGTAAAAATAAAGCTATTTTGTCCTGTGATCTCACAGTTCCTGTATCAAAAAGCAAATTTTCCCAAGTCTCATTTATCCCCAGAGGGACAGCGGACATTAACAGTCCTCCATATGCTGTTGGTATAGCTGTACAAACCCAGCAATTTGAAATGTTCATAGTCTCTGCATACACACGTTTCATGGCCAGGTATGTGTTAAAATTTGGATGCCAGTCTATAGACAGTTCATCACGTCTTTTCACTTTCACTTGTGTGGTTGAGTGCAGGAAAAAAACACAATAAGAGAAAAATTGTCACACTTATAGTCAACAAATGCACAGCTAACAAAATAATTATGCAATAGTTCTGGGGTTGCTCTGCTTTTCTGTTTGCTTTACTTTTGGCCATTTTGCCCTTGTGTATCAGTCACAAAGTTCTTATCAAGTTGAAAGTTCTTTACAATGCGTCAAATGAACCCAGGACGTCCTCTCAGCTACTCTGACTGCAGTAGGCGTTGCCAACAGGACCTGGTACGGACCTTCCCACTTTGGACTCAACCTTTTCGTCACCTTCAACCAGATCCAGGTACATGGTTCCAAAACTGCTTCTACCGGTTTGGTCTGTCTTAATCTGAAAAAGAGTTAAACTGCAAAACAGATTTATTCATTAACAGTTTCTTTATATAATTAGCTAATGAACTGTCAGCCTCCTGCTCTGCAGGCATGAGAGCTTTCCACTGAGGCACACAATATGCTCTCCCAGAAAACATTTTAGAGGGAGTCAAACCCTTTACATTTATTTAATTCTAAGAAATCCATACAAATAGTGTGGAATGGGTATGGTTGTATAGGAAAACTTCCTTGCTTGGTTTTAAATGCTCCTTGTGCATGGTGATTGTTACAAGTATGACAAGCTGCACAAAATTTTTTTGTATAATTTATGTATCCATATGTTTGGAATATTCGATTTACTAACTGTACCATCCCCCCTGTTGAGACGTGGCACTGCCCATGGCTCAACAAAGCTGCATATCTAAATAAATTAGACAGCAATATCGGTTTTCTTTCTTTGGAAATGTACAGTCCATTCTCAAAAATTGCACCTTGTTTTACCCATTTTTGTTTTTCTGCTTTTGTAGTAAGCATCTGCATTGTTTTTAACATGTCTAAATCTAAAATCTCAGAGGGTTGTAATTCCTCATTCAAAAATAAAGTTTTTGAGTCTGAGGCTGCTTGCTTTGCAGCTGCATCAGCTCGTGCATTACCTTTTGAAATCTTATCCTATTGTTTTGTATGAGCTACACATTTACAAATAGCTACTTTGGTAGGTAACTGAATAGATTCTAATAGCTCCAAAATAAATTGTGCATGATTAATAGGTTTTCCACTGGATGTAATCATTCCTCTATTTTTTCATTGTTGTGCAAATACATGTACTGTAGAAAAAGCATACTGACTGTCAGTATATATGTTTACACACTTGTTTTTTGCTAAAGTACATGCTCTCGTCAAAGCTATTAACTCTGCTGCTTGTGCAGATAAGTTGTGTGGTAAGGATTGAGCTTCTAAAATTTCAGTGTCTGTAACTACTGCATACCCCACCAGATTCTTCCCTGTAGGACCCCTTCTGCATGAGCCGTCCACGTAATATGTCACCTCAGCATTATCCAAGGGCATATCTGTAAGATCTTGTCTAGGTAAAGCTAACTGTTCAATTTCCTGCAGGCAGCTGTGTGGTGTGCCCACCGCAGGAGTTGGAAGTAATGTCATACATCGTTTAATTGTCATATGAGGTTGGCTCAGCAGTATAGTTATACATGAAAGATGTCTAGCAGGAGAAAGGTATGCCATTTTCTCTTGCAGTAAAATTATTGCAACTGCATGAGGCACTCTCAATGTGAGAGGGTGGAATAACACCACTGAGGCCGAAGCCTGCACTGCCATTGCTGCTGCAACTACTGCTTGTACACAGTGAGGCAAAGATCGCACCACTGGGTCTAACTGTGATGAATAGTAAGCTATGGGGCATTGCTTATCCCCATGTTGTTGCATCAATACTGATGTCATGTACCCTTGCTTACAATCTACGGTCTGAAAGAACCGTTTGTGATCATTTGAAAGTCTTAAAACTAATGAAGAAGCTATTAACTGCTTCAACCTGCAGAAAGCCATTTCTGCTTCTGTTGTCCATTGTAAAATATCTTGTACTGCCATTGGTGTCTTATATATCAAATCAGTCAGTGGAGCAGATTCCAAAGCAGAATTTGGTACCCAGCTCCGACAAAAATTAGTTGTACCTAAGAAAGACATTATTTCTTTCTTAGTTGTTGGTTTGGGTGCTTGCAAAATTGCTGTTTTTTTTTTTTTTTCTTTCATCTAGTATTCTACCTTCATTGGATATCACATATCCCAAGTATCTAACTTATTTTTTTCAAAGTTGTAACTTACTTTTGTTTACTTTGTGTCCTTGTATTGCTAAAAATTTTAATAATGCTACAGTATCCGCCCTGCACTGCTGCTGGGTGGGGGCTGCTAGCAAGATGTCATCTACATAAAGTAGAATTTGACTACCTCCCAGTGGGGTCAATCCTGCCAGGTTGCTAGCCATTTCTTGTGCAAATATTGTTGGACTCTCACAATATCCCTGTGGTAGTCGAGTATATGTATACCTTTTACCCTGAAATGTAAATGCAAACCAATATTGACTATCAGGATGTATAGGCATTGAAAAGAAAGCATTGCTAATATTTACCACAGAGAAATACTTCTGTTGCGGTTTTAAATCATTCAACAAAGTATGTGGGTCTGGCACCGTAGGTGCTCTAGGTATTACTGCATTATTTACAGCTTGTAAATCTTGTACCATCCGCCATTCCCCATTTGCTTTTTTAACAGGAAATAGGGGTGTATCACATGGTGAATCAGGAGATTCTACCAGTACTCCTTCTTTGATTATTGCTGCTATTATAGGTTTAATTCCTACTTCTGCATCCTTTCTCAAACGGTATTGTCTTTTCTGTGGTCTAAAAGCTGACTTTGGGGTAATTGTAACTGGTCCTGCTGTTTGAATAAGCCCTACATCTGACTTGCCTGTTTGTTGACCACAGAGTTGTTGGAATTTTACACAAGGCCTTTTCTTTTTCTTTTAATAAAAATGCTAATCAGCTGTCCTCACTAGATTGCAAGTGTACAGCTGTATGTGTCTGTGTCAACCAATTCAGTTTTTGTTTTTGTATCCCTTGTCCTGACAGTTCTAAATCAGTCTGTTTCTCCCATCTTGTTACTTTTTCTCCTAAGTCTGCCCATTTAACACTTTTGTTTTTTGTCAAGCTGACATGTGGCAGTCTATTGGATTTGTACAGTTTCATGAATTCCTGAGGTAATGAACAGCTTACTACACTGTTTCCCTCAGTATCCCAATATAAGGTTCGTAATACTAATCTGTTAGCAGGATTTTTGAACAATTCTTGCTCATATTCCTTATCAGGTCCTGGCATACTACAGTAGTATAGAGTACAATGTAACAAATGCTGTTGGTCGGTGTCAAGGGAGGGGACCTTACTGATGGCTACATTCATCAGTTCCTCGGTTACTGCCCCTGGACCAGTCGTAACTAGATCCTGGCTGTACCAGTAAAAGGTTTCACCCTCCGATCGCACCACAAAAGTATCCATTTGTCTTTGTGCTTCCATACCCTGCATAGTAGGAACTACTGCTATGCCAAAAATCTGCATGAGGTCTCTTCCCAGTAGGTTTACTGGACATTTCGCAGAAACTACAATTTTACTTTTTTGGGTCATACCTGAAACAGGGTCAGTTATTGCTATATCATGGGAGAGTGGTTCCCTGTATAGCTCTCCGTTTGCTGCTTTTACTAATACATAATCAGGTGATTCAGAATGTTCTGGTAACTTGGAGGGGTGTATCAAAGTCCGTGATGCTCCTGAGTCACACAGGAATTTGACTTCCCTTCCCTCCACCAGAAGTGTCACTTCTGGTTTTGAATCTGCTAGGTAGAGCTCCAGGCTCAACAATGCTAAATCTAAAATTTCATTTCCATTTTCATCTAAGTCAATTTGTACTTCCTCTACTCCTTCTACTACATTGGTATTTGCCTTTTCTATTCTAGCTGTTACTGGTGATTCCTGACTTTCATATGATGTATCCTCACTATCATATAGTCAGTCCTCATCTCCTTTATTTTCTGTCATTGCTTTCTTATTTTGTTTACAGTCCCTAGCTAGATGCCCTTTTACCTGACTGTAATACAAATACTTCAGCTCCGTCTTCAGCAGTGAAGACTTGCGCCTTCTTTTTTACTATTAAAGTGTCTTTCAGCATGTCTAGCATACTCAAGTAAGGCTTGTAGCCTGCTTGTTTGGTGATCTATCATATGCTTTGTAATAAAGCTACTGATAGGGGCAATGCAACCTTTTGTTGTTTAAAGCATTCTAATAATCTAGCATAATATCCATCTATTGTCTCATTTTCCTGTTGTATGCATTGATTAAATGCAAGTCCAGTCTGCTCTAAGTTTTCATTTCTCAGAGATTCTGTCTGTCAGACTTTTCACTCTGTTGTCTAAAAATGTTTTTGAATTTCTAAGCTTCTGTTTCTTCACGATTTGCTTCCTCAATCCACCTGTGTGCTTGAGGTATGTCTAGTTGGTGCTGCTTTTTTGCCTGACCTCCAGCATCAGATTTAAGCTGTTTAAGGAGTTTAACTAGTGTAAGTTTATCTAGTTTACCATCAAATTCATATTTGTTAACACATTTTGTATAATACCTAACATATCAGCATGCTGTAATTGCATGTATTTTGCCTCTTTGGTTAGGGGTGGATCTTGCAAGGTTTTAGTGCACTGATTTCCCATGTCTTAAAAAAGACTGTTACGTAACCCTTTTCTTACCACGTGGTATCTTCTTCCCTCTGTTCAGTCCTGTCTAGAATGACTGTCTACTTTATTCTGTTTTCCTGATCTATGACCAAATATACAGTACTGCAATTTGTTCCTGATCTGCTAAAACAAATCTTAGTAACAATATACTGTAACCTGGTCCCTGATCTAAAACAAAAGCAAAGAGGGAAATTCTTCCTACCTGAGCCTCCCGTTTATGACTGCACGTTTTCTTCTTGGGGGCCATTCTTCCGCTCTTCAGCCACAGATCAGAAAGTGGCCAGCCTCTTTACACATGACAATTCAGTCGGAGGTCTTTTCACTTCAAGAAGAATCGTGTTTTGGTACCTTCTCCTGCGCAGCTTCTCAACCACCGTTGTATACTGATCTGTAGCTTACCAAGGGAATTCCAGCTCGAAGGACCAAAATGTCGGTAAAATTATTAAAATCAGACTGTAAAATCATCAGGTTTTTCAAAATGACAGTCAATAATACAGGAGGTTCAGTTTCAAAAAGTTTACTAGTGTACACCAGGAGGCAGAAAACCATACAGTACAAGTATAGAATTCTGTCTAATTATATTCAGGAAGTGTTCAATATTTTATAGCATTTACAATCAGCTTTGCCCACCTTACTGACGTGGTCAGTCACAGGGCACCTACATCACTACAGTCTACAATATTCTATTCATAAGAAAGTGCTGAGGTTATACTTTTAAAAAGTATAAGTTTTCCCATGAGAATAATACAGCCTTGCAAGGCACCTGGTCAGTTATAATGTCTTTCTGTAAATGTTGCTCTTTCAAGGTTTCAGTCCTGCTCGAATACAATAGTCAGTTCAGTTCTTAATATGCTTCTTTGTTCTTCTTGCAATATTAACTTCTAGCAGCTGTGCTGATAATATTCACAAGGCCAACTATCTCAGAGGAAGGAAGAAAAGATTCAATGCCTTATACATGCTTTTTCCTGACCCAGCAGATAATCATTAGTGAAAACATAAGCTTGCTGAGCTGGCTACTGCCAGGGTCAGAGTTCAATCACACTGCAGCTCCAAAGCTTCAAGCAATTACATGTAAGATCATTCTTACTGCCATATTGTAAAATAGAATAAAATGCATTACATACTATTTGCTTTTAAACTAGCACTTCATATATGTTTAAGTACATATTTTTCTAACAGCAAGTATTAAAAGCTCTGCAATGTCCTGTGCACCATCATTCACAGGTATACATACCATGGCTGGATGTGTATCTGTGTGTCACATAGATATCCATTTATGATTAGAGCGTCTGTGTCTTTAGCAGATAATTGTGGACACAGGTTGAGCATATGCATGCTATGTATACACACAGGATGAGTGGTGCATGTATACCTGATGGAATACCATTGCTCAACATAGCCATTGTACAGTGGTTATGGTTAGTGTAGGACATACTGTGGACATGCCAGTGCCAGCCATGACATGGCATGCTACAACACAACTGCAACATTAAACATCACACATACCCAATGTGTGTCATGTGACCTATACACTCAATAGTATTACAAGACATATATGTGTCACTTTCTACATATGGTGATTGCTATGCATATTGTGTATAGGTGCATATGTTTGCACACACACACCATTGAGGTGCATAGCAATGAATGCTATGTGTAGTACTGTTGTTACAGTAACTGGATGGGGTGTAGTACCATGAGCCATCATCATGCAGCATCATGTGGTCACTCAAGGCTACTAATGTGTGCCAGACCGGCACCTAGCATGCTGTACCTAAACTGCAGTACCATGGCTACATTCACCATTTCACAGCCAGCTGTTACATGGGTTTGTAAGGTGCCCAATAGGGAACATTGCCTAACGTGAATGTGTTATGTGTTGAAGAGTGTCGCACAGCCCCATGATAGGCCTCTACCCCTCAGGTATATTATGTGTGCTGTGTGGATGACATTTGGGATACTGGAGTGTGACCTTACAGCGGGTGTCTGAATACGCCATGTGTAGCATATCAATGTGTACTGCGTATGACAAAGTTGTGTATGTTGTGTGCATGTGTATCGACTCTGCCTATCCAATGTCCACTACAGTGTTGCCACAATTGTGTGGGATGCTCTGTGTATTGCATGTGTTTGAGGCTGCTACTCACATTACTGAGATGTGCATAGTCTCACAGCGAACATGCATAGCATGCATTATGCGTAGGTGTGTTACGTGTACATAGCCTACACCTCACCTATGACATGCACATTTAATTTGCAATATTAAATGTAGAACACACTCACCAGCATGGGTCTGCTGCCTTGTTGTCACACCAGAGGGACCTACAAGGATATGAAACAGTTTGTCAGTGGCAACAACTGTGGCACTGCTACTCTGGGTTTGCAATCTTACAGTAGTACAACGGTTGACAGTCACAGGCCTACAGATTATGTTCCAAATTATCAGTATTGCACAACACCAGGCTCCACATCTTCTAACTACACAGTACACATCTCACATATGCATGATCTACCAATAGAGGTAACAGTAGTCTACAGATATGCCATGTTACCTGCACACT
Source organism: Protopterus annectens (assembly GCF_019279795.1). Taxonomy (NCBI): domain Eukaryota; kingdom Metazoa; phylum Chordata; order Ceratodontiformes; family Protopteridae; genus Protopterus; species Protopterus annectens. Next base: position 922,936,914 of record NC_056727.1, on the reverse strand, counting down.
CCATGTCAACTCGCTGGGTGGCTCCGGCCTCCATGATGATACATGTTTGCTGTTGTTGTTGTTGGCCAGGAGCCACCAGGCTCAGGAGCAGCTTCTCCACTCTGGTGAGGGGGGATGGATGGCTACCCCACCACCTGTGGCAAGCTGTTGTCTACGGACATCAGACGCACACTGCCAGACATGTCTAAGTAAATCACTGCAGTGATGACGTACCTGCTCATAGGTCCGGTTATGCATGCCTATGTCATTTACCCTACGGACAACATCTTGCCACAGTGCAGTCCGCTCATGCTGGTCCTGGCTGGTTCTTGAGAACAGCAGGGTGTAGTGCTGAACCAGGCTGGTTGTTATCAGTTCATCCTCTGCTAGGCTATAGGTAGGGTTGCGATGGTAAGCTATGACCCTGGAAGACAATGAAATAATATATGTGAGCAAGTCATGTGGCACACTTAATCTAAAGTACAGATATCACTGAACTGACATATATAGCAACCTATTGGCTGTCAGAGGATACACACTTTCAATACCACATATCAGTGCTCAACCCACAACTGCCTGACAGTGCCTGGCATGCTCTATATATCAAACCATGTTCTGCACAGCAACAAAGAGAAACCAGTATGTAAGACTATACAACAGTACATGGCACACTGTATGCAACACAATGCACCACCCAGACACAGGAGGTATATATATCAAGCTAATGCATAAAGAAATATGTCATCCATCGCAATGATTGTAAAGTCCAGTTACAGTATTACCAGTATACTACACTAGTTGCTGATGGCAAATCCCTGCCTAACATATGTGCACGTTCGTTAATATAGGTGGCATATTGCTGTACTAGACTATACATGTTGCTAGATACACACTTATATCCTGTGACACACATATGACCGAGGGCATGTTACAGGCATACCCAGGCACACATCAGACATACATACAAGACACAGAGGTATGGCAACCCACATGAGCTTTACCTGTGTACCATACAGTACTGTGTGTCAGTACTTATAAAACCTTATACCTGAGGTATGTAATCTGTGAGAACTACAGGGAACACACAAAGCAGTGGTTCCAAGCAATGTGGACATACACCATACTGTGCTGTTTAGACCTACAGCTTCAGGTAGTACTACAGTTCATACGGGATTTGGATTCACCAGCAGTACCAATCAATAAGCATACATGTACTGCTTTAGCCTACAATGGCACACCCCAGTCGACACCAAGTGACTACATCAGACCATATGCCATACAGCTTTTTCTGCCTAGCAATAGCATATACGTCTTTTGCTGGGATCAGAGCTAGGACACAAAATACCATGACAGAAACAGTTTCCCACTAAGCTATTACACATATACAGAACTTTGACACATTCACCAACAAATTCACCATCACACTCAGTCAACCTCACATAGCAATTATTGCAACAAGTACATGTGGGTGTGTATCGGTTCATAGGTAGGTAATAGGCTATTGGCCCTAGGGCCTATAGAAGCCTAGACATACGCTACCCTGGCCTTTGACACACATGTAATTTAATTTCACGTGCCCCTGTCAAGCAGAGCCACAGAGGTGATTCCTGGGGTGTATTTCCTATCTCCCATCCAATCATCAGGATTATTCATAACGACTGCTAATGAGGAGCTTGGTTTGCTATTGATAGGTGGTTTGTTCCAGAGTATGGGATGTCTCTGAGATAGGAATCTATCCCTCCAGCATGTTCTGTTTATTGAGGTGACAAGGTTAGGTCCCTAGAGCATGTAGCTCGTAGGGATTGTGATCTGTTTACATGGAGCATGTCCAACAGCTCTGGGTTTGACATAGCTTTGTATGTTAGTCAGAGGTCACCTCTGGGTAGGCGGTATGCGACACAGTCTAGCTGTGGTTTTGTGGGACGGTCTGCATAGGGCATCTGTTTGAGGCTGGTATTACTCTTTGTGTGGTATGTCTGTGGCCTTTCCAGTTGCTGTAGATGTCTTGTGAGGTACATACCAAATGGGGCATTGTACTCTATAATGGGTTTTATGAGTGATGAGAAGAGGGGAATACTGACCTATATTTCCCTGGATGACACACCTTATGTGATGAGGTGTGCCACGTAGACAGATTACATGACTAGTGTGGCACTGTGATTATCACAGGGGAGACTACTGTCCACCTGTGTCCCATGGTCTCTTATCACACTTTCGTCGGTGTTAAGTAGACTACCACCTATGTGGTAGTTCATGGGTACAGAGTTTTTGCCAGAAGGGATGCCAATGCAGTTTCAACATTGAGCTTGAGTACATGGCTGTGTCACCAGGCATCTGTCGCAGTAACTATGACCCTGTCTCTCTCTCTCTCTCTATATATATATATATACATATATTATATATATATATATATATATTTATATATATATATATATATATATATATATATATATATTTATATTTTTATATATATATATATATATATATATATATATATATATACATACATATAAACATCCATTGGTGTACATACAGATATACATATGGGCACATATACAGTCCACCTTTCATGGTGGGAATATCAATTGTGCGAAGGTTGTGAGGTATACAGTTATGTAATAATATTGCACAGTCTTGTGAGAAATGTATTGAAGGTGTTCTCAGCCCATGTAGCTTTAGCAGGCCTCACTGTCTGCAACACTTCAAACCTGACAAATCTTACCCACAGTGTTTAACCACCACATGTCATATACCAGCACTGTATGCTGTCTTGTTTGCCACACACTACAACCTACATAGAAATATGCACATAACAACCTTCAACAACATATATATGTCCACCCTTCACAAACAGTTGCAGTATGACTCTTGCTCTATGCACATGAACAGATGCTAATATATCTGACACAGAAAGATCTCTCTGTATGTGTGTGCCATACACACACAAGGTCCACACTGTTGTAAGTCCGTGGACCTCACGGCTGACCTGTTGGGCCTTGCTGCAACATGAACAGGTGTCACATGTGAGCACACAGTAATATTAGAGGGTGTATATATAGCTGAAAATGCTAGATTAGCATACTAGCCTGGTACAGCAGTTGCCAATGCTAAGCTACACGTTATTATGACTATCATGCATTTGTTACTCTGTCACATCCATGTTTATATAGCTGTATGTGCTACTCCCCCAAACAGCCATTGTACACACTACTGTACAGAACACAGATAACATGGATCAGATGTTTGACATTTAATGCTGAGCTACATATGTCACAGTTATAGCCCACTGCACACAGCTACACACTGATTTGTCCATGGCAGTAGTTATGCAGGGCATCTGTGCATAGATATGTACTGCTGTCACATATGGATGATTCAAAGTATGTAGAGTACTCTTCAAAAACATCTACTACATGCCAGTAAATACATATCTGTTACATACCTTTCCTTTGTATGTGTTTGTAAATTTCAGTTCCATGTGTCTTTTTTTTTTTTGGTTTAATTTTATTTTGTTTTTTTTTTTGTTTTGTTTGTTTGTTTATTTTTTCTGTTGCTGTTGATGTAGATGTCGGTGTCTGTCTGTCTGTCTCTGTCTGTCTCTCTCTCTCTCTCTCTCTCTCTCTCCATACCAGCAATGGAATGATTGCATGTGTGGACAGCAAGTACAGCCTGCTTTTATAGGTATCTGCACATGTGCATGTGATGGCCTCTGCACCAATTGGTGGCCACCATTTGGTAATTGCATGCAGCCTGCTGTGTGGTGATTGCAGTACTCACTGTCATAGCAACCCAATGCTATAAATTGCTAAGTCAGGTAAGCATAGCCCTTTCAGCTTTCCAAAGTGGGGCCCATGCTTGTTTGCTGTGGACACCGTTGTGTAAGTCAGAAGGTTGGTATACTTCTTATATCTGAAGCTAGGGGTGTAGCCAGTGATATGAATGTTATACTCAGACCTGAATGTTGCCACTTCCAGTACACAGTTGTCAGTGTAGAATTGTACTCACCCCTACAAATGCTAACACAAGATAAGTGGAAGTATGTAGTTTCATTTCTACTTACACAATTAGCTGCCATACATAAGTAGTTATTGAGATTTATTCATTTGGCACATGTACTGTTTGTGAATAGCTATACTGTGAATATTAATGTACTCACTTCTGCACAGTTTTTGCTTTTTTATTGTTGACATTAGCACAGGATGCTCAAGAAAACTGGACAATTCCAGTACTGAGTATGCCTACCTACATCCTTGGTGGACCCTGAACACACAGGTATTTCATACATTTGGGTGGGGATTATCCTGCTATGATACTGTGTGGGGGTTGTAAAGTGCTGTTGTAACATTATTTACTGCTAGAATGGCTGGTTCTGTTATCACAGTCATGTAATGCAATTCCACAACAACTGCTGGTAAAGTTCCACACAACAGGTTTTGTGTTATGGCATTCCTATCTTTCCTTTACATTCACTCATTCTGATGCATGATATATCTATTTCAGCAACAACCTGCTGTATATCTGCTGTGTTTTAGTGGTACTTCATGCGGTCTAGTGTGCCCAAGGTCTGGGGTTCGAGACTGACAGAGGTGTTTTATTTTGCTGCTGAGCAGAACAAGGGCCCTCACATGCATGGTGATTAAGGCACTTTTAAGCAGTTGTAAGCAGGTTTGTTTAGCTAAGCGCACACTGGCGCAAACCCGCTAACTACTGCTTAAAAGTGCTTACTCCCGCTAACCCCCGTGCTTATTTCTTTGAAAGAAAAGAAAATGGGGAGATAGGAAAGTGGTGAAAAAGGGGCACAAAGAGGGAAAGACAGTGGGGAAAACAGCTTGGGATGTGCAGGACGGGTGTAGGGAAGGTCCATAGCTGATCATTTCTTTAACAGCAACAGCTGTGCATATGCTAGAAATTTGGAGGGAAATATGAAACGTTCCACCCCTGAGAGAGGGGTGAGGACAACAAAGTATGTTGTACTGCCAATTAAATATCAGTTTATGTGTCCAGTGGACATGTGTGCAAAATGGGCAGCTATGTATGGGGCATAATTTTTTTTGGGAGCAGATTGCCCCTTTTTTTTTCAGGTGAGAGTGGAATGTGTGGTAGGGGAAGTGGGTATATATGGGGGAGGTAGGTTGGGGAGGTAAACAGACAAGACAAACAAGATGCATACAGGGGCGGAATATGACACATGTGGTAGGTGAACACCATTGACGGGGAAGGATGTTTGGAAATCGCAAGCCCATGAGCCCACAGATGGCAACAGTGGAACTGAGATCCCCACCCATGGGCAGTCACCTCTGCACCTTCACAGCCCAGAGGGTGGCTGTGCTGGGGGCTGCATAGGAGGGGCAGGCTCACCCATGAGTCGCGCCACACATGCCTCAAGCTGGCATAGAGGATCAGCGACTGAACGCTCGATCTCCCTACGCACCACAGCCCGTACCATTCAGAGGGTGATAGGTGGCCCTCCTCCGGCCACGCTTGCATAGGGGGGGTGAGCCCCATCCCCTGCAGCACTTCCACCCGAAGGTGGCACAGGACCAACGGAGGAGGAGGTCCCAGGCTGGGCACCTGACCTGCTGATGCCAAGTGCCATCGCCAGCTGAGTTGGGACAGGTGGGTCCGCTGGGACCGGCCTTCCCATACGTTCTAGGTTTAGGAGGATTTAATGACAATATGGGTTGTTAACAGCCAACAGCATTCCAAATTAGTTGTAACAGCATGCAGTAGTATTCCCATTAACCCAACACACCAGAGTTACAACAGTTGAACAGCAAGCATAACACATGCATATATAGAACAACAGTGGACATTCCAATAGCATGCAGGATTGATTGGTGGCAACAGGCCACCAAGATTGTGGTATTTGGACAGGGCACATGCATCAAAGTAAATGCAGATATTTTTGAACCAATAGGACGTATGCCCCAACCAATGTTTTGAGATTAGACATACCCATTGACGTGTGGAATTGCATTGTTTATGCACATACAGTAGGGTGTAAAAAGATACCTCCATTAACAACTTATATGTACTTATAGTTTACACTACATTCCTATTGACTGCAGGTATATATCCCCTACATGTATTATTACACTTGGTAATGTCCGTTAAATTGTGAAATGGGTTTTGCTAGTTCTTTATATACCTGACCTGTATCTGACATACAGACTGTCCAGGATGCAGATGTTACTGCTACATATTTATATATTTTATTTATATTTATATATCTACATATCTGGATGTGTTCAGGTGACATTATCAATTATATTTTGACATCCCCCTACATTTCTAGCAGCACACTGACATTTCTGAGGAACACAATAACAAGCTACTCATGTGCCAGATTAACCTATACATGCAGGCCATTAACCAACCGTTGAGGACTGTATATATGCTTAACAGCTACTGGCACTCCCTTCTTCCACTTTATATGGGCCTACCCAAGTGTGGGTTGACAGTGCTTAATACAACAGTAATATTTCTATAATGCAAGAGTACAACAGCATATCGAAGAAAGTGCCACGGACCACACTCCAGGAATTATACCTTTATTAATTACATTACACACTTTTATAGAGGCTCTCTCATTTATTTGACATTACAGTGCATGCAGAAGACTTATTCAAGATGCCTTATACCTTTATTAATGGGTTACAACACTCTTTTTCATGCTCTCTCACTTATTTTATATAACAATACATGCAGAATAATTGCTAACCTGCCTGGTGGTGCAGCCTTAGCAGCCTATCTGCATAGGCTTGCTGATTCGCAGCACGGACACCTGCAGCTGTGAGGTAAATGAAGTGATATTGAGAAATATACCTATCCATAATATAGACTACAATAGCAATTCTTACATACTTCATTCCATGGCTACCTACTCAGTAGTGGGGCATTTTCCATCCCACGGGCCTCCTGTATCCACTGGTTCAGTTGGTCCTGCTTCTGTCTCTTCAGGTCTGAGTAGTGGTGTCTGACCTGCTCACCAGTCCAAGGGTTGCCTGTAGCACTGGTGAGATCATGTGCTAGACAGTTCCAGGCTTCTGCTTTGTATCCAGTGCCCTGGAACTGGCCCTGCAGGAGTCTGTCATCATGATTATGGATGAGGAGCCAAACCATCACTTTTGACTCCTCAATGCCCCACCGTTGCGCTCGAAAGCGAGAGCCCTCTCCAACACCAGTCATGCTGCCTGCAGATGGGAGCTACAACCAGTTATGGCATGTATTCCCGCCCATGGGGCTTAAATATGCCTCATTTCCCACACTTATTTGTGATTGCCCGGTTTTGAAAATCTCAGCTGAAAGCACACCTGCTTAGCACTGGGTAAACTTTCATGAATATGTATGTGTGTGTTGAAAGTGCATGCATATCAAAAGCTGTCATGACTTAGTGATTCAGTACTGTGATTATAGTGCACAGTATCCCGGGTTCAAGGCCTGTCATTGCTTTTTATTTTACTACTGGCCAGACCGGTTAGGAGGTGTGGCTGTGTTTAGCCGACTTTGCTCAACTTTGCCCAACGTTGCTCTACGTTGCTCTACGGTGCTCTACATTGCCCGACATTGCCCAACGTTGCCTGGCGTTGCGCTAGTTAGCTCGGTGCGCAGCTACACGCAAACATGTTTTGTTTGCACTAGTTGGCGCGATGCGCAGCTCCGCCCAAGCCATTGCACTAGTTAAAAGCAGTGCTAAGCTATGAGCAATTATACTTAAATGTCCTTAATACTGGTAAACTTTGCTTAGCAGTGCTTCACATTGCTTAAGATACGTTACTTATGCATTCATCAGTATGCATAACCATTTTGCCTTCTTATATATATATATATATATATATATAAAATATCGTTCACTACTACATAGGCCATTTCAATGCTTTCTACTAATATTTAAAAGATAAATGTCAGGAATTATTTTTCTATACAGATTTCCTACAGAAAATACAAAGGGGAGTGGTGGGACTCGAACCGGGAATGCCTCCTCTTTGTGTGAAGGCTCTACCACTACACTATTGCTATTTGGCTTAATTTGCATTTAAGTTTCTTATTATCCTCTTTGATCTCTAAACTGCTAACTGTAGCTAAGCAATGGGCAAACCCATGCAAACACGCGCAAATACGGGCAGCTATATCGGGAATAATAAAAAAAAGGAAAGTTTTACATTTTAGAATTATACAGGGGTTTAGAATGTGGGAGAGTGTGGTGTTGGGTATGTACACATTTGAGCGGACTCGCTCATGTCAGTTGACATTTGCAGATTGAGGGACTTGCAGGGGCGTGGATTTTTGGACTGCTCGGCAGTCCGACACGCCCCCTGCACTCGTGCACGCTCCGTGTTAGCCTTAGAGTTGAGTCAGCACGCCCTCATGAATATGCATGGCGCGCTGACGTCTTCCTCTTAGGCTGCAGTTTCCGTGTAAGACTTATTTAGTCTTACACGGAGGATTAGTGAATCCCGGCCATCATGGATAGACTGCTGGATCGAATTATCTGCAGATGATAAGAGTTCAACACAGATTGACTGATGGGATTAAGTCAAAGACAAGGGTTATGGATTTTGGCTTTGTCAACATCAAGAATATCACATGTATTAGTCATTGGCACAAAGTGTTGCATGACAGTATCAGAGAAATAAAGATCTCACCTGTAAATGAAGGTGAGAAAAAAGAAAGAATTTATAATTTTCAAAAGGAAAAAATCTAGGACACAAATAGAAAATAAATGTCTTTAAGAAATATAGAGATGTTTGAGCAGAGAAGGTTCTCGAAATAAATGTGAAATGTGGGTTATGCAGTCAGAACAAATGCATTTTTCTACAGCAAGCTATAATAGAATGCAAAGAAACTAGAAAGAAAATGTAGGTATTCCAATAAAAAGAGAAAATTTGTTGGAATGGCAAGGTTTAAAGAAGCAGAGCGTGCATGGGGAAAATTCTAGGAGAAAAAATCATTACTCAGATATCCCTGCTGTGTAGTCAAGGTGGAAGGCAAGACTGAAGAACTGTAACTCTGCAGTATGCAAGTATGAGAGATGAATTGTTAACAAATTCCTAATAGTAAAGGGTTACCACTGGGCACAGACAAGCTCTTGCAAGAATATTAAACAAACTAATGTAAAGTCACAGAATGCAGCCCGTGCACTGTTTCACTGAGGCACTAGATGCATAACTTTTTAACAGAATAAAGAGAGGACAGATGCAGCCTTACACAAATGTGAGAGTAAGAGACACTCTGTCAGGTGTAAACCACTAAATCTCACCTCGACAAGGATGTGAATTATAGAAACATTGGTAAAGAGCAAAGATGTGGAATGTCTCCACCACACTGCACCGTTTTATCCAAGATACCATGGTTTTGATGGGGGAGAGATTTTGTCAAGCGATTTAAGTTCTTTGGTAAGAGGGTAAGAATATAGGTGGACATGGGTATGATATGTGTAACATATTTGGTTTCCAGAAAGTCTCTGACTATAAGTTTTCCTCTAGGAAAGGGAAGGACAGCAGCGTGAGCAGTGCCGCAGACATATGCAATGCTGAAAGGTCTGTCAATGGACATTTTTCTTAGAGGACAAATCCTCTGAATGCATGTGGACATACAGACACTCCCTCTCCCTATGTATCTCCCTGTCTACACACACATATGGATAATATACATACATATATATATATATATATATATATATATATATATATATATAGGTATGTATGTGTGTATGTACACACAGAGACAGAGGAAGAAGATTTATACATATATCTATCTATCTATATCTATGTCTCTCTCTTTATATATATATATATATATATATATATATATATATTTTTTTATATGTATATATATATATATATATATATATATATATATATATATTTTTTTATATGTATATATATATATATATATATATATATATATATATATATATAAGCATAACGTTTTGTTGAAACAGCAATCCGTCAATCCACAGCTCATTGAAAGTGAAAATAGTGATCTACAAAGGATTGAAAATCATATTAAACAGCTGTTTTTGCAGACGGACAACTCCCTTGCACCCCCATGTGAGGGACTATGCTCCACACACCCCCACTAATTATATATACCAACTCCGAAATCACACTGCAGTGGGAAAAGGGCATATTCTCTGATCCCTACTGTACTGTGATCTCTTACTAAAATAGCAGAAAATTTGTAAACAACTGATTTTTGATCAGCTGCATTGGCTTTCTGCCATCAGTGAACATACATCAATGAAATGCCATGGTAATGGATGTAAAAGATCCCATGGCACCTATTGAAAAGAGTAGGGGAAGCTCTCCAATGTTCTGGCCAAATTTCCCCTAGTAGTATAAATACAATCTTGGGTCTTTTCAGAAAAGTGGCCATTAACCTAGTGGGACTCACCCAAAGTCAGCAAGGGATAAATCAATAGGACTAAATTTTAGTCTCACTTAGTCTACTTTCACGGGATACAAGAGAAGGTATTTTATACAGCCCAAGGGAAATTTGCCAAAGACACAAGGCAACTTCCCCTTGTCTTTTTTTCTGGCAAATATCAACAGTGTAAGTTAACATATAAATATATGATTTCTTGTCAAGAACGGATAAACCTAATTTAGGGGATGGCCAATGGCATAATGCATGAGGTTCCGCTAGCAGATTTTAAATCATGGGATTCTACAAAGTGTGTGTGTGTGTGTGTGTGTGTGTGTGTGTGTGTGTGTGTGTGTGTGTGTGTGTGTGTGTGTGTGGGTGTCCTGGTGTCTGGGTGTCTATTTTTTGCAATATGCCTGCAACCTGAGAAACTAAGTATCAACAGATGAATGGCTGGTACATTATTAGCAACCTGTCATTACTTACAAAAGGAGTAAGTTTTTTGCTTTTTGTAATTCATTTTATTGCCCTGAGATTTTTGGCTCTTGCTCTTGCCCTACTTCATGGCCAGCCTTAGGCATAGGCGAACTAGGCGACCATCTAGGACACCGTATAGGCCAACCTCATAAAGAGTGCAATTTTTATTTATTTATTTAAATTAATTTATTTTTCTCAGTCCATAAAGTATGCTCTTCTCAGCGCCCTGTGTCTGAGTCAAGGGCACCAGAACCATAGGGCGAGGGGGGGTGAGCCCCCTCCCAATTTTATACCTGCAGGGTGGCCAGGAGGCTTCAACAACTAAAAAAAAAATTCTTCACTCCGTGATACTAGAGTCTTCTACTTTAAGGAGGAACATGCGTGCTTCGCATGCACACATGTCAACATGAATGTAAAAACATTCTGAAGTTGCGCACGGAATTTAAGTTAGCAGTTTCATTAGAACGAAGGTAAGTGTATGTGTGTGTGTGTGTCTATGTGTAATTTAAATGTTCACGTTTGTATGCGAGAGAAAGTATGTGTGTATGTGTATGGAATTTAAATTAGCAGTTCTGTTTATATGACAGATAGTGTGTGTGCGTGTGAGTGTGTGTGTGTGTGTGTGTGTGTGTGTGTGTGTGTGTGTGTGTGTGTGTGTGTGTGTGTGTGTGTGTTTGACTGTGTGACAGAGTAGGTATGTGCATGTGTGTGTTGCTTTGTGAGGGAGTAGGTGTGTGTATACATGTGCTGCTGTGTGAGAACAGAGAGAAGGTAGGTGTGCGTGTGTATAATTTAAACTAGTGGTTCTGTTCGTTTCTGTATGAGAGAGAAAGTGCATGTCTGTGTGCTGTGAGACAGAAATGGAGTTTGTGGAATTTACACTAGTTGTTAGTTGCTGTATGAAAGAGAAGGTATGTGTGTGTTGCTATGTGAGAGAGTAGCTGCATGTGTGTTTAACATACCTCTCAACTGTCCAGATTTAGCATTATAGTTTTTGTCTGTTTCTCATAAAACTTGTAGTTTTGTGGCAAACCACAGAGGACTAAAGACACTAAATAATTATATGTATATATAAGGGTTTAACCGTTTAAGACTTCATATCCTTCAGAAAACGCATGTTAAATCCTGTTATTATTGCAACTTTCTAACTTAAAAAGAGCAATACCTAAAATCTATCCCTATTTTTTGTCTTTGTTCAGATTTCTTGCACTAAGAGGTTGAGAGGTATCTCATACCTCTCAACTGTCCAGATTATTGCAGAATGTCCAGATTTTTGCCTCATATTTTTTACCTAATCCTCATAAAAGGTGTGGTTTTCTGGCAAATCATTGAGGATTGAAATAACTAAATGTCATACATTTGAGTTTCACCCTTCATTTCCTTTAGAAAGCACATGCTAAGACAAATGTTGTTATTCTAGCACCTTTTTAAGTCTATAAGAGCAATATTTATAATCTGTCCCTGTTTGGGGTCTTTGTCCCCCCTCCCATTATTTTAGGCTTTGTTCAGATTTCCTGTGATAAGAGGTTGAGAGGTATGGCGGCATGGTATGTAATGCCATAGTTGCCAGTTATTGGGTGCATTTTAAGGGGGGAATAGGGGTTCTGCATTCCTGCGTGGGCCCTCCTTTGTATAAGATGCCTAGTAACTATAAACTTTTTGTCAGGTTCTCAGTCATTCCCTATTGCAATATTACCAGCTTACCAATTTTTTTTCTTTAATGTAACGTAGGCAATTAATTCTTAAATGGCAGCAACCATGGAATTTGTAGATGAAATACTGAAATGTAAAGTTGTTTGCTAGTAACAGCCCCTTCGTTAGTTACAAATCCCTGTAATGTAGAATTATTTGGATGAATTTTACTTCTGCAGAGATTGTGCTTATTGACTGATACTGATGGATTATAATGACAGAAGTCTGAGTGGCCTTTTATGATTAAAATGTTCTGAAATGGGCAGTTATGTCATTATTGGGTCATACATTTTGTTCCATTGTTTACTGAAAAATGTTCAAAACTACAGATTTAAAACACACTCTAACAAGTGGTGCTGTATTATAATTTAATGCAATCAGGAATATGCATGGCCCTAAAAATGTGTGCAAGGAGCCTATAGCTTGAAAATAGCCCAAATGTAAACTTAATTCTTCTCTGGCCAGATGCATTTTATTTGAATGTGGATTTTAATGTTGTTTCAGTGAATGTGAGTTTTAATGGCAGAGAAGTTTACAGCTCATGTTAGGTCTGTTTTCATTGTGAGACTGTATTGTTTGGTTAGCAAATGGCTATCAGTGTTTGTGCATTTTATTTCAATATCTGTAATCATTGCAGAAGTAAGTAAATCAGTATACAGACTGATAGATTTGAACAGTGTTCATGTTAACTGGGGAGAAATAGCCAAGTAATGGAACACTAGTATTGCTGGGGAGGGGGCTGCTCTGGGAGGCCCCAGTCTATAACCCTGCCTAGGACCCCATTTGACCATGATTCGTCTCTGCTAATTAAAGTATGAGAATAGCTTACATGGCCCCTTTAAATCCTGAAAAAACACTCAGTGGTGGTCGCATCTTCTCCTTTAAGGAGGACCATGCGTGCTTCACACGCACATATGACAATGTGGGTCTCAGTCCATAAAGGTTTGGGAACCACTGCTCTACGCCAACTACCAGACTGCTGACAGAAATGTGAGTTTGAATTTCTGTACAATTTCAGTTCATTTTCATGGAATTGTGAGCTTCAAAGGAAGAAAGTTTACTGCTGCTCATGCTAAGTCTGTTTTCAATGTGCAACTAACTGCTTTGTTTATCAAATGGCACACTGTGTTGTAGAATTTGAAAGCAGTGTTAGTAGCATAATTGCCTTTGGTGCGGAAGCTTACCAATTTTTTTAATGTAATATAGGTAATTAATTCTTTAAGGGCAGCAGGCACTGAAATTGTAGATGAAACACTGACATGTAAAGTTGTTTGCCAGTAGCAATCTCTTCATTAGTTACAGATTTCTTTAATGTGGAATTATTCAGGTGATTTTACTTTTGCAGCGATTGTGCGTGTTGAGTGATATTGATGGATTGTAATGACGGAAGTCTGAGTGACCTTTTATGGTTGAAATTTTCTGAAATGGGTAGTTTTGTCATTACTGGTTTGTACATTTTGTTTAACTGCTTATTAAAAGAATGTTTAAAACTGGAAATTTAAAACACATTCTAACAAGTGGTGCTGTATTATACAAAGAATATAATTTAATACAATCAGGAAGGTGAATCAAAGAACACATACATGTATGCATGGCCCTAAGAATGTGTGCAAGTACTCTATGTTTTGAAAACAGCCCAAAGGTAAACTTAATCCTCCACTGGCCAGATGCATTTTCTATGAATGTGGGTTTTCATGCATGCCGTTTCAGTGAATGTGAGTTTCAAGGGCATAGAAGTTTACTGCTCATGCTAAGTCTGTTTTCATTGAGAGACTGTATTGTTTGTTTAGCAAATGGCTATCTGTGTTTGTGCTATTTTACTTCAATATCCATAATCATTGTAGAAGTAAACAAGAAAACAATATGCACGCTGACAGGTTTGAACAGTGTTTATGGTAACTGGTGAGAAATAGCCAAGTAATGGAACACTGGAATGGCTGGGGAGGGGGCTACTGCTGGGATGGTAGGGGGTTGCTGCAGGAGGGGCTGTTCTGGGGGGCCCGATCTATTACCCTGCCTAGGACCCTATTTGACCATGACCTGACTCTGGTATTTAAAGTAGAAAATACGTACACAAAGGAAGTTACTTAACTCATTTGCGCCTGGAGCCCTTAGTCAGTTTGTGTAACAGCTTAGCTAATAAGTCTGTTTTATAGAAAGTCTATCTGTCATGGAATTATTTTAAACAGAACAATCGAGTATTTCCCTTGTGCTGGGAGGAAGAATGATAGTGTATAGGACAGCATCATATCCAAACATACTTTGAACAGTGAGTAATACACCGTCCCTGACATGCATGGACAGCAGAGTTCTCATTTACCTTCCCCTGCTGCAAACTATGCTATAAAACTAATAAATGGTTTAATGTTTATACTTAAAATTACTCTTGACAGCTTCTTTTTTTTTTCTCGCTCAATCTGGAGACTTCCATGTGATGCTACACACTACAGCCACATGTGCAACTTAGAAGCTGCATTTTTTTAACATCTGATTTTATTCTGGCATTCTTTATTTACATAAGCGAGGAAATTTTTAACTCAACAAGATTTTAAACTTTTTTTCTTAATTTTGTGTGTGTAAGTTCCATTTGGCTTTAAATACATTCTCTTCTTTAATGCTAAGTTTATTACATTAATTTGATTATTTTATTTTTAAGAAATGCATACTGATATTTTCTTCATGAGATTGCATCTGACCTCTCAACTCTCCAAAATTTTCAGGGACATCCCTGCTTTTGACTCAAATTTTAGTTCTGTTCCTCTTAATCCCTCCTAAAACTGGTGACTTTTGGAGAAAAGGTGGTAAACTACCCTTAATAAATTGGGTCTATATTATAATCTCGAAGGTTTAAAACTTCGAATCACTAAAGATCGAACTTTAGTGATCGAAGTCTTAAACCATCGAAACCAAAAAAAAATAAATAAATAAATAAAAACTAAATAGTGTGTAAGCAGGGGGGCACCCCACACCCCCCTACTTAAATATACCAACTCCAAGAAAGCACTACGTTGAAGTAAACGGAAATCTCCCCCTATGGAGATTTTCCATTTAAACGTTCGATGTAGTGCACTTTCGGTATTCTCGTGTTGACAATATCGTATTCGATATTATCAGACTTCGAGATTTTAATATAGACCCAATAAATTGTGACAATAATTAGAGTTATGGACTTCCTTTAATTTTGAAAATGTATATTAATTCACATTCTCTTATTTTGTCATTACTGATTTTTTTTTCTGGATTTGTCCCTTATTCTGTTAAGATTTGTCCCCAATTCATTGAGAGCTACGGATGAACTGTTTAGCATACTTACCTTGTTAATAAGTAACACAAGCATTATACTGTGCTGACTAACTAGTTTTCTACAAGGTTGTTCCTCCAATGCTGAAATATTATTTCTGTAAATGCATATTTTGTAGCTCCCTAAAAAAAAAGTGCCCCTTTCCTTTCCATTGTACTGTGTCCCCAAGGCTTAAGCTACTGTACACAGGGAGGAGAGAGGTTGGTATTCTGCTTTCACTGAGCTGTAAGGCTTGCTCACCTACCCCAAAGTAAATTACAATGTTTAGATGAACTTAAACAACCCTTTGAAACAAGGCACATGGGATTCTACTTTCTGAGGGCATGAATTTTACAGTAAAGTATGTATGAAGGAGCAACAGATAAAGCAGGTTTATTAAAGGAAAATTCCACCTTCGCTTGCAGTTTAACTACATTACAATGTATCTTTTCTTCCTATGCATTTAAATAATTGAAGGAAATGACTGGAGTAGCTTTCTTGAGGAATGACCTACCTGTGGGTGTGTCTCAAATATGGGTGTTTCATGAGTAGGGCATGGGTGGGCCTTAAGGGGTACTGGAGCACTACTTCACCTAGGGTGCCATTTCAGCTAAGGCTGGCCCTGCCAAACATTGATCTTCTCTACCATCTGCTCTTGCCCCTTCATTCCCCTTGGTACGACTAGTACCCCTCAGATCCCCTTTTTATTTTAGGTGCCAGGTTCTATAACACAATTTCCACATGCTATATCTGTCAGATGTTGCACTTATCCTGGCTCTGTAGCTGTACATCTCCAGGATAGGTATAACATCTCTGCTTTCTGCACCCACTTCTATTATACCTCTGCTCTCCTCTCTTCTGTTACCAACTATCACCCTGTATTCACCCACCCCACCTTCTACCAAAGTTTCTCTTAACTCTCTTTTACAATTCATTTCATTTCTATCTCAAAATTAAATCAGACTAATGCTGTCTACCCTTTCTGAACAACTCAGTACTCTGTATTATGACATCTATCCTACTGCCTAGTCATTTACATAACTATATCTGTATAGAGTATAATTAGTATAGAAGCCTTACTATTGCATGCATAGTTACTATCTTCTTATCCATTTTTCCACTGCAAAATTTAGTTTAATTGCATTCTGCTTGACATTGTTGATATTGTATAACTTAAAGATTTTGATTGTACTGTATTTACTTGAGCTTTTTTCGTTGAGCCTCCTTTCAAAGGAGGTATTTGTGTCCAGCCAGACCCTGGGTCAATAAAAATAAGTATCCTTTTTCATGTGCTGGGGTGAGAGCTGTGTTACATTTAGGGGCCATCATTCAGGCAGCCATGAAGAGTGGATACAGTTTTCCCCTGACCATCATGTTAGCTGTCCCTGCGACCAGATATCTGCATGCTCCCATATACATCCTCCATGCCTAATGTAGGATTTCCTATGCCTGCAGAATGCATCTATGTGATGTTCAGTGTGGCAGATGTAATTATCTTGGCTCATCTGTTACATTCTGTTTCTTCTGCTTTCTGTTACAAGTCTGTCATTCAGCAGGACACCCCCCCCACCCCGAATGTGTGAGATGAGATTGGCTGCTCACCCCCACCCTTCCCTCACCTTCTCCTTCACTGCCCAGGCTGTTATTGAACCCATGTGTCTTATGGATCAGATTCACCGCTTTCTCTCTCTGTGCAGCAGAGCTGACTTAATTCTTTTTGATATACTTACAGGACACGGTAAATAAATGCAAGTGTTACTGATAGCTGTTGTAGTACAAATATCTGAGTGATTTTCTTCAACAATGTCTTGACTAGCTAATTGTATGGTTGTCTAGTAACAAAGCTCATTTTGGCAAAATGCAGATTACTTCACTTTGGACAATTTAAATAAAATATATTTAACAGAGTAATAATACAATACCACCTTTGTATTCAAATAAAATATCAGATTACTGTTTACAACACTCTTGGCTTTAGATTAACCTTTTAACTACATAATTAACCTTAATGGTGTCTTCATAGTAGATGAATGATAAACCTGAAATGTATGTGTTAAATTCCTGTGTTTTACATAGGGTTTTCGCCTGAGAAGTATTTTCCTAACAAACAAAAAAATCACGATCTCTGTAAGGCAATCCAGTTTTGATGGATGCCTGTCAAGTATTTTCAGTCATTCTAAGTGTCACATATTTCTTCATAGAGTTTCACTTAAATTTCTACATTAAAGTTCTTTTGTTTGAAGAGTATTTTGGTTTGTCTGTTTTAACATGAAATCTGAGAGGTGTGAAACTTTAGCTGATAATTAGGATAAATCAATCCAGTCCTCTTGTTGTCTGTGTTTCTGTGGAAATACACAAAGCTGTAAAAATTAAAACATGTCTTTAACCTCAGCAGAATAATAGGCCTGTCTTCCAGCTGTATTTGTCTTCGCTAGTAAAAATACTTGCAAGCACATTTTTGGCTCCAGCATCATATAAAGTGTGGTCACTGACAAAATCCAGAGTCAGGAAAATACAAGTTACATGTTACAAAAACTACATGTAAATATTTACCTGTCTCCCAAACATGTGCAATACATTTAAATGCTGATTAAATATAAGAATTCTGTTAAATGACATTCAACATGTGCAATGCATTTATATAACTGTTTAAATGTTGCAGTATGCAGAATATTTTCTGTGTCTTTATAGTTGCCATTAGCATAAAAACTAACTGAAGGAGTGTAGATCAAGATGTGGGCGGAGCAAGGAGAGAGACAGAGAGTGTATTTTTGTCCAGTTTTTCTTTCATCTTCCTTCTACTGATGATTCGTATGGCTAACTCACACTAACTTTCTGATAAGACTTATTTGTTTACAAAAAATAAACTGATGTAGTTTAAACCCTGCAAGAAAGGCGTTTGATAGTCTGGGTAGGGAGGACCAACAAATAAGCATTCACGTGTTGTTACTAGCAGTCTGTTATTCTTCATTTGTCTTTATTTGTTATAACTTCCTATGTGAATGCAATGAGTAATGCAATGGCATTTTTATATTATAAGCCACATGTTTGTATATTTAAAATAAACCATATTAAGTGAAGTATTATAAATGAAACCTGATTCCAAAACCTCAGATAAAACTAACTTCTATTGGATGTAAAAAAATGATTTACAAATTCCACATAGAAGCACAGGGTATGATTACTCTGATAAAAGAAACTTTACAGTGACTGTACATGGCCAACACTGGCAGCATGTTTATTGCCTCTTAATGCTCTACTTCTCTCAAGCCTATTGGCCAGTGGGGGGGGGGGGGGTAGATACACCTGACTGAGCACCTGCATATATACTGTTGCACAGTGTTCATGGTGTCCACTCAATTTCTTGAACACTCCTTCTGGTTGGTTAACTTGTTTTAAAGTCTGTGTTTCATGCAGTCATGTTTGGGTTTTATTTATTTTATTTTTAATGCTGTATTGAGTTGGGGTGGAAAACTACAGTGGGTAGACATGATAGGCTTGTTTAATCACAGAAGACCACTTTCGATTGTAATGGCATGTCTGACAAAGGATTGCTGGTAATGGAGGAATTGCTCTACCATTGTGTTATTTTAAAGGGATCTATATCTACTGAATGGAGCAGTACACTGCAGATAATAGAGAGTGTGACTTTATTTTTTTAAATGTTGTCTTGGTTGGTTGTGGGAGAGAAGCTACAGAAGATGGAGAGGTAACTCTGATGGCTCTTTTTTCAAGGCAGGTTGGAGGGAACTGGGCACTACTGTGCAGTTTTAAATTGTTTGTAGGTGTTAGGTGCCTGCAAAACTATACTAGTGGATGGAAGAAATATTATTTTTTTAACTTAACTGTTTCTAATTTTTGGTTTTAAAGTCATGTACTTTTAAAGGAAATGGACACTCATGTATGTTGTTTTAAAGGTAGCAATGTGTGTGAGGGATACAGTGGATATGTTTGAAGAGTTTATTATTTTTTAAATTTATTTTATTTTTTTTATTTTACATTTGTTGACCGGGATAGTCCGACTGGATGCATGTCCATTTTCAGCGGAGGCCCGGGGAGAAAAGCTCCAAGGGTAAGCAGATACAGCATTACATGTGTTGTTTATTCGCATTTTTAGCTCTATCTATTTGAAATTTGGTAACCTGGTAACTAGGTATGTTCATAGGTTCATAGGTGGGTACTAGGCTAATGGCCCTGTGGCCTTTACAAGCCTAGCCCATAGAAGTGCCTGGCCTTCTGCCGCCCATCGTTAGTTCCAGTGCCTCTATCAAGTAGAGCCACTTGCGTGATCCCCGGGGTGAACTTTCTATTTCCTATCCACTCATCAAGATTTCTCTTGAAGAGGGCTAGTGAGGTGCTCTGACATGTATGGGAAGTCTATTCCAGAGCATGGGCAGTCTATGTGTTATGAACCTGTCCCTCCAGCATTTTCTGTTGATTGTGGTAATGAGGTTTGAGGTCTGTGGAGCGTGTGGTGTGGAAGGATTGGGATTTCTTTAGATGTAGCATTTCTAACAGAGCTGGGTCAGACATGGCTTTGTAAGTCAAGCAGAGATCGCCTCTTAGTAGATGATATGAGACAGACAATAGCTGAAGTTTTTTGAGTCTGTCCATGTAGGACATGTGTTTAAGGCTTAGGATCCTCTTTGTGAGGTACTTTTGTGGCCTCTTCAGCTGTTGCAGGTGTCTAGTGAGGTACATGCCAAATGAGGCATTATACTCTATGATTGGTCTAATGAGGGAAAAGTAGAGAGAAATGATGACCTCTTTCTTCCTGGATGCAAAACCCTTGGTAATGAGATATGCCACATAGAAGGACTTTTCTTCCTGGATGCAAAACCCTTAGTAATGAGATATGCCACACAGAAGGACTTTCTGACCACAGTGGCAATGTGGTGGTCGAAGGAGAGGTTGCTGTCAACCTGTGTCCCTAGATCTCTTATAACGCCTTCAGTGTTCAGTGGGCTTGGTTTCGACACCAGTCATTGGTCTCAGTCAGACTCTTCTGTAGGATGTCTGCATCATTTGGGGGAGTTAATAATGGCTCCCAGCTTGCAGTCATCTGCAAATTTGGTCAGCCAAAGTCCTTCCGTGTTGGCCTGGACTTCTGAGAAGTAGATGCCAAACAGGAGAGGACCTAGGACCGATCCCTGTGGGACTCCACTCATGACTGGTCGGTAGTCTGACTTGGAGTCTGCTACTTTCACACTATGGGTTCTATCTGTGAGTCAATTTGCAATCCACCTAATGATACAGGGGTTGATGCCTAGTTTGCTGAGTTTATCAATAATTCCTGAGTGAGGAATGGTATCAAAGGCCTTGGCCAGATCAAGGTAGGCTGTATGAACTGCCTTACCTTCATCCACCGCTCTGGTGACTGACTCAAAGAAGTCAACCAGGTTGAGCAGGCAAGGTCTACCTTTCACAAAACCAAATTGCTTGGGATCTAGAGTTTGGAGATTCCCTATATCCTTGTTAATTAGGTCCATGATGATGCACTCCATAGAACTTACATATCAGACTCATCAGGCAATAATTTCCAGGGTCTGTAGTCGCTCCTCCTTTATGGAGAGGGATGACTGTAGCATTGCGGCATTTGGTAGGGACAAAGCCTAAGGTGAGGCTGTGAGTGAACAGAGCACACAGATGTGGTGCCAGTTCACTTTGTAACTCATGTGGACCACAGCCAGGGATATTGTCAGGTCCCATGGAAGCTGTATTCTTGGCCTTAGACAATGCAGCTTTAACCTGTGCTGTAGTAATGTGGACTTGTCAACTGACCCTTTTCAGCCACAACCCAGACTTCAGAGGAACATAGTGCAATTAAAAAGGTCAATAATGAAAGAGAAAATATATCATGCACAATACCATAACACAAATACACATCAGAAGTATAGGGGTAGTAAGAAAAAACAATATTCAGGATATTTCAAACAATGAGGAAATATGTGCAATATTTACAGTATTTACAAGTTGGAGTTCTCTTAGCAGAGTGATACTTATATGTAGTATTTGTAAGTAGCCCGGTTACATCTACAAGCCTATACAAGCAACTTATTCAGTGCCACAAAAACAATTAGGGGCAGTCTCTTCCAGTAGGTGTTCCTGCAGTTTAACCTTGAAGTCATCCAAAGTTATTTGAGAAGTATTTATCTAGGCAGCTGATTTCATGTTGTGGGCCTAGGTTTAGATAAGACCCTTCCCCCTATAGCAGTGCTAAAGCATGGTGTCATTGTCATCATAGTAATGCCGTCATTAGGGCTGGTGTTAGCATTTTGGGGGCCCCCAGCAGATGTAAAGTTGGGGGCCCCTGGGCACTTCAAGTCTACATATCACCTTGTCACTGCCACCCTTTCTAAGCAATATTTTAGTTCATACTGCAAACTTTTAGGAATATTGCATACAGACTGATCTGTAGCTACAATACTCTTATATTACAACAGGTCTGTGTACCACACTATGTTGGAGCATCTCACAAAAGGGATATTCACAGTTACTGGCATTTAGTTGCAACAATGATACATTGCAACTTTATATACAAGTCTAGACTGAGGTGAAATGGCACCCTAGACCTACTCTTTCAGCATGCCCCCCATATACACACATACCCTCCAATCTTCCCCTGTTTTCCCCTAATCTTGGGCTCCCCATACTACGCACACTACATTTTTCATTTTCTCTCATTTCATAGGTTCATAGGTAGGTACTAGGCTATCGGCCCTGGGGCCTATACAAGCCCAGCCAAAAAGGTACCCTGGCTTTTGCCACCCAAGAAAATTATTTCCTGTGCCACTGTCGAGCAGAGCCACAGAGGTGATCCCCGGGGTGAATTTCCTATTTCCCATCCAATCATCAAGATTTTTCTTGAAGAGTGCTAATGAGGAGCTTTGTTTGATATAGATAGGTAGTTTATTCCAGAGTATGGGAAGTCTCTGGGACAGGAATCTATCCCTCCAGCATGTTCTGTTTATTGTGGTGACAAGGTTTAGGTCCCTAGAGCGTGTAGCTCGGAGGGATTGGGATTTCTTTAAGTGGAGCATGTCCAACAGCTCTGGGTTTGACATAGCTTTGTATGTTAGACAGAGATCACCTCTGAGTAGGTGATATGCAACAGAGTAAAGCTGGAGTTTTTTGAGACGGTCTGCGTAGGGCATCTGTTTGAGGCCGGTAATCCTCTTTGTGAGGTATTTCTGTGGCCTTTCCAGTTGTTGTAGATGTTTTGTGAGGTACATACCAAAAGGGGAGTTGTACTCTATAATGGGTCTAATGAGTGATGAGTAGAGGGGAACAATGATCTCTTTTTTTCTGGATGAGAAACGTTTTGTGATGAGGTGTGCCACGTAGAAGGATTTCCTGACTACTGTGGCAATGTGATTATCAAAGGAGAGGCTACTGTCCACCTGTGTCCCAAGGTCTCTTATCACATTTTCGGTGTTAAGTATACTACCGCCTATGTTGTAGTTCATGGGTACAGAGTTTTTATGAAAGGGGATGACAGTGCACTTTTTGGCATTGAGCTTGAGTCCATGGCTTTGACACCAGGCATCTGTCTCAGTGAGGCCCTTTTGTAGGATGTCCACATCGTTAGGAGTTTCAATTATGGCTCCTAGTTTGCAGTCATCTGCGAACTTCATTAGCCAAAGACCTTCTGTGTTAGCCTGTACTTCCCTGGAGTGTATGTGTGTAGTTAGCCGGGTGCAGGGCTCGAATATAGTTGACAGCATGGTGGGGGAGGGGGTCAGGCATACTGTACGTACATTGCAGAACTGTGCCTCGGGAGTGCTCCTGCCTTAGCACGCCTAAGCTAGGGGTGTGTCTATACCTGCCTGGTGACATTGAGAGGGACAAAAGCAGTAGTGGGATAGTCAGGGTGTATAGGCTGCACAAACAGGTGATGATCAGCACAATCAGCAGATGACATGGCCAGCCCACACCTGAACAGTACAGTAATGTGAGCAAGCAGCATACACACAGGTTTCTTCCACACTCTACACCACCGGTGTATACCTGCGGGGACATTTCACAACACAGTCCAACCAAATGAGAATGGCTGCAGCAGGCAACATAGACCAACATATGCAGGAGGCTGAGGGCAGTGAGGATGTGTATGGTGCCGAACAACCCTTACTGGGGTGACATAAGACTTTATAGACCCAGGGTGACTTACCAGGGGCTACATGAGCTGGGGATGGTGGAGCACTATGGGGTGGACAGAGACCTCCTACAGCGGCTTGTTGACCTGTGCCTGCCACACCTGACACATCAAACAGGCCAAGGGAAACCCATCACAGTGGATACCATGGTATGTGTTGGCCTAGGTATACTAGCCACAGGTACCTCACACAGCACAACTGGGGATATCATGGGGATCTCACAGGCATCTGCATCCAGAGTATTGCACCAGTTCACAGACGCCATGTCAACACATGCTAGTGAGCACGTACATGTCCTCAACACATGTGATTAGTAGACCAGCAATATGCATCTCTTCAACCACATGGATGACTACCCTGGGGTACTGGGTGCTATAGCCTGCACACACGTACACATCAAAGCACCACCCAGTGAGCGGGGTAAGGCCTACAGTCACTGCAGGGGCATACTCTCCAACAGCTAGGCCATATGCGATGGCCAGGGCATTAGATTGAATGTGTGTGCTGTCTGTCCTGGAAGCTATGATGATTCCGATATATGACTTCTGACACAGCTGTACCACACCTTTGCCAATATGGACATCCCCTACAGTCTCCTAGTGGGGGATGCTGGGTAACCACTGGTGTCGTGGCTGATGACACCCATCAGCAATGCACACACACCTGAACACTCACACCATAATGAGGCAGATGCGCAGGCAAGACATATAATTGAGCATGTGTTTGGGATGCTCAGTTCACGGTTCTGGTATCTGGACACATCCGGTGGAGCCCTGCAGTATTCACTAGCTACATGCACACAATTTGTTATGGTATTTGCTATGCTACACAATCTGATCCTGCAGTAACAGTTGCAGCAGGAACAGCATGGGGCAGGGCCACACAGCCCAACACCACTGCCAAGGCCTGTACAGGCACAGTGTGACTTGGCAAAGGAACTACCTGAGAAGGGCCCAGTTGGTGAAAGGCCGTGCACAGTATGACCTGCCCTTGGCAAAGAGGCAACACAAGGCATATGCACTGACACAGTAGGTACCCATGGATTTCCCCTCTCTGACCCGCACACAGTACAATGGATGCCAAACATGACACTACCTGTGCTCGGCCATGTATAGGAGGTGCACTGTGTGCATCCGACATAGGCAGCCCACCAGCACCGTCCTCAGGTCCAGAACACACCCAGGGTACGTCTATCGACCTAACAATTGGCAGTTGTATTAGAATGTGTATTTACCCATTGCTATGGTATGTATGTGAGCATACAAGAGACTTTGGTGGCCGAATGTTAGGGCAGCAGACAGTACACGTCCATAGTGGCACCATGACATCTGTAGCACATACGGGGGTCACAATGGTAGCCAGTAGTACACAGGGTGTCCTAACCCACTGCAGATTATGGACTGAACATCATGTGTGTCCGTACAGCCCACACACATTCCATGCAGCTGGACAGGTGTGGACCAATACAGACAAATGATATACAATGGCCTATGGATATGCCCAATGAATGACCCCAACCCCCAAAGACACACACAGACTACAGCAGGCCAGACAGTTTGATGTAGGTTGTGAAAGCTAGGACGTCCAACACCACTATGCTGGTATTTAAAGCTGGGATCTGACGTACACTGGTATCCCTCCAACCAGCAATTTAGGTAGGTCCACACACTGACATGGAGTACCTGGCATACCAGTACAGTAGCGGCAGATGTGTACAACTGTCAGCTGTGCCCCCCATCCAACCTACACATGTGAGAGTCATGTGCACCACTCACGGTGCTGTGTAGGACTGTGGATGCGGTTTGATGTCCCCCCATGCTATGCAGACATGTAGCAACTGTCAATGCCACATGACCATTAGCTACCCTGCAGACACAGCATGACACCTGTCTGTGTAGAACGGAGGGGTCGGCAACACAGTACTGACTATCTGGACATGTGACATGTGATACAGTTGACCATACTTGGCATGCTCACACACATGACCGTATGACGGTAATGTCGTTCGACGACATGCATAACAGTCATACTGGGCATGCTCACACACTGAAACACAGGACGGCCAGGCATGCATACACCAGTGGTCTGAACATATCTGCCAGTACATTGCTATACTATTGGATGACTGTGCTGTATGGTGTGTGTGTGATCTATTGTCTGTACATATGCCATGGTCTATTGTTAATTCACATGAGCTATGTGCGCAGGGTACTGCTACCAACACGTGAATAGGACGGTTCTTTGTTTGTGGACAGACCGACACCTTTGGATACGACTGGGTAAGGCACATTCCAGCAGGTGGGAGCAGTTGTGCATGGGTTTGCACAGTGTTAAGCACTGCTGACCTCTGGTTACAGCACCTTATACCCGTTTAGACTCCACATTTCTTTGACAGTGCACTACTGGCATACTGGTAGACAAACACGCTTACAGCTACTCGCTCACTGACATTTCTGCTTACATTTGTCACTCACGCTGGGTGTGTGCAATCCCTTGTGATGCATATTACATCGGACTACATGACTACAGTATCGGGTATGTCTAACCATTTGGCGACGGCAGGCATTCGACTGTACGGACTCAGCGGCCTATCCAGTGACGTAATCATATTATATGCGTGTTCCTCATACGATCTGCTGCCATCTGCCTGATACATGGGAACCGATACTCTGCAATGCTGACATGTGAATATTATTTTGTTAATGCAGCTGTCCGCCGAGTCATGCTACCGCATACCTACTGTATGTTTTCCACCTTTCAGATTGCACGATGGGAGACTGTAGGAGTAACACCTTTCCCACTTTGCATGGAACAGTCCATCATTAGGCATATGTCATGTGACAATACTCTAGCCATTGCAACTGTCCTGATTAGGGGACATTCTCATATTCTACATGTCTGTAGTGGTTGCTTGTTACAGGTCTTGTATACCTGACATGTCGATATGTTATACGTAGTAGCATAAGCAACTTTACTGCTGCTAGACTACGCTTTGATTTGTGCTGATATGTATATTTCTGTACTATGCATGGGTGTAGGTATGTTCTGCCCTGCTACGTTTGACATTTCTACAGAGCAGGTCCCACTTTGGCCATTCAGAATGGTGGTGGCCCTATAGATCCTATATGTAGAGCTATCACATGTGTCAAGGCAACACATACCCACAGCCAGTAGTAAACTGTCTACTTGAACAGTTTGCATACGTTAAGGTTATTCTTGTAGCATTATAATTGCTAATACTGTTTCCTATTACATGTAGCTGTTTCTGATACAACAAATTAATTTCTGACACCACTACACACAATATATGGCCTCCTTTCCCGAACTCACAGGCCATGTGCCATAACATTCATTTTGCAGGACACAACTGCCCAAGACGAGTGTGACCCTCAAAGACGTACGGGTGGTAAACCTCATCTATTATGCTATCATCTACCTAAGGTGGTCAGCAAATTATGCACTTTCCATCACTAGCAGACCTCACATACCAATGGGGGAGAATGAACACTGTATCAGGAACACTGCATAACACCCTGTGGGACACATTTAGACAACTGGTTCTATTAACCAGACACATTGACACTCACAGAGCATATGTATTCCTTCACGTTTGTCGAGGTACATGCTGTTTATGACTCATACATACTGTCATCTGTCATTACCTGTATTCCGCCACCTGTACACCTAATCTCACTAGTTCTGGAAGTGTTTAGTTGGACTTTGTTACATTCTGATTCATAACTATGGACGTCCATGCTAATCGGGTACACGGCACTGATTTGGTCCCTATGTATTCCCCCGATGGTTTACAGACTATCCGGTAGATGTGCTCTTCAGGTTTGGGAGATAAAGGCATCTGCTATGCCCACATAGGAATATTAATGACTTCCACTGGGCAGGCCTACTACATCTCTGCAAACCAGCACCTGCACACTTAAGCCCATTATTGCGTACCCATGGTTCACCTACCTGGCACCCCTCTACAGCACTCATGACAAATACTTACTGTGAGCGCAGCTGGGGTATGAGCACACCCCTACACATTGCCCACTCTCCCCATCTCAGGACACGTTATATGTTTTGTCAACCCATGTATTATCACACTTGCACAACCTACTGTTCCATGTACACCTACACCCTGCTCACATCGATGACAACGGGTTCACATGTACACTGAATTTTTGGGGTCCCGCAAGGGACACTGTTATCCATGTTTAAAGTGTAGACCTTGCAGATCTCTCCCACTGGCACTTTCCTGTTGGTGTTTTGGACAGCAGCAGTGTATTTATCTTTATTGCCTGTCTGTATGTCTGACCGGCCTAGCTAGGTGGTGTGGGGTGTACAACGTTTATTTATTGGACCTCCCAGTCACATATGCCCGGGCTGTAAATATGTTACCCCTAATTGCTGTAAAGTAACCTAGTTATGTACATGTGTATATCTACAATGACATATATATTTGTTTTGTGTGTATGTGTATATATCAGTACCTGTTGTATGTGCATATGTATATCTATCTATATATATATGTATCTTTGTATATATATATATATATATATATATATATATATATATATATATATATATATATATATATATATCTGTATATATATATATCTGTATATATAATATATATATATATATATATATATATATATATATATAGATATAGATATAGATATATATATATATATATATATATATATATATATATATATATATATATATGTGTATATAAATGAATATATATATATATATATATATATACGTTTTTATCTATATATACATCTGTGTGTCCGTTAACCTATACATTTCCTGGACATAGACACTTACACATGCGTATTGGTTTTTATCTCTGCTTCAACAGCATACTATTGCCTTAGTCATTATGACACCAACACTTCACTCCGGTGAACTTGTGATCAGTATACTGCACGTTATACAGCGGACAGATGTTGCACGTTTTTCATATCTGGGGTGCCGCTGATAAGTGTGATGTGATACAGTGTCATTCGACCTATTACTCATATGCGCAGCTTATTATTCCTGCTACTGTGTTTGTTTCTGTGCACATTCATATTATTAATGTTAATAGAATGAGTGTTTGTGTTACTGAGATTGTACGTCAACATATTGATGTCTGCATATAGTTGTGTCTTTCTGCTTTTCCCAGTTTGGGGTTGTCACAGCAGAACTCCGTCCCGCTCATGGTTGGCAGATAGGTTTTACATGCCGGGCTGCCAGCCCTGACGCACAACATCCAACAACGATATGCCCATTCACGCATGTCTCCACGTAGACGATGCTCTATCTGGGAATTGCACCTATGTACTAGCTGACCTCCACAGGCCGCTCCATTGCAACTGGTGCAACATACCCCAGCACTCCTGTGTCCATAATCACATATCCATAGTTTCTCCAGCACACCCGTGTTGAGTTTCCACGCATAACAGCCATTATCCACCTGATATTGCAGACATGACACACCTTTACACATTGCCCTCCCCAGAGCATTGGGGCCCTACACACATTTTGTACCGCCTCGTGTATTCACAGGGTCCCCATCCATTCATATTTGCACATACGTGCCTTTCCTGGTGTTATGGATTACGAACGATTTGCGGGTTACAAGTGTAGGTGGTCGCAACATGTTCTACATTCCATCTGTGTATAATGTTGACGTAGCACTTCAACGATGTTATGGCCACTGGTATAACCCTGCCTCTGGTGTGAATAGCATTGCTCTACTCACTCTTGTGTAGCTTTATCTGACATACGCTGCAAGCACTTTATAATACCTTAGTTGCTCTAGATTTCCTTCACAACCCTTATGTTTGCTTTCGTCTTTCGGCGTTCATTTTATATATATATATATATATATATATATATATATATATATATATATGTGTATATATAGATATATAATTGCATATTTCTGTTATGTCTGTGGATATTTATCTATACACACATCTATATATATATATATATATATATATATATATATATATATATATATATATATAAAAGTTACAGCTGTACAAGACAACATACATTTGCTATGCTTCATAGCTGCGTACATCCGTGCAGGCACACTTGCATCTACTTATTCTGAGTTACATATGTTTACTGCCACTTCTTTGTGATTACATGTGCCTTATTCCTTATGAAAGTACCACTTTGATTGATGGAATCCGGTTAATGGCCCCATGCGAGACACACGGTCACATTTACATGTATAAATGTTGGCTTTACAGCACAGAGGCATTCATTACACAATAAATTAATATGTGCTATAGTCGTACTTGAACCGGGAATGCCTTTACGTTAGGTGGATGCTCTAACCACTACACTATTGTTGTTCTGCCCCATTTATATGTATACCCATGGTTCATAGCTACTCTGACATATGCCTCACCGCTTCACTTACACAGCAGGCATCCATTCTCATGCTGGAAAAACCGCAGTACTACACTTCTGACATTCCCTGTTTCCTACTGCTCTGGACCTGTGCTGCATATCTACTCACTCCAAGGATATTCAGAACTCCTACGTTTATAGTCCTCGCACATACATGTGTTTGATTGTCGGGGTGTTCATGTGCTGGTCTGGGTTTAGGCTTGTCCGACTGGTGACTAGAACTGCCCTGTAGCTGTTCAAATATCAGACATAGCACATGGGCAGAGTTAGTCCAGATTTTAACATTCTAGCAGTGTTTACAGATGCAGGTGGTTGGGCACCTCTGACCACATTATTAGGTTGGCGCGACATAATATCGGGCGGGGAGTGCTTCCACTACATAATACAGGGTGAGGGGGGGGGGTTCCACGTGTTTCCCTTCACATTTGACTATTTCATTCATTTATAGATACAATGAATATTATTCTGGACATCAGTTATAAATTCACTACAGGTATGCAGTAGTCCTGTCAACAAATATGACAGTTGGTTGGTGTACATATGTGTACGGACCTCTGTGATACTCGGGGACTAGTTTCTACAGTGACAGAGACAAGGCTATGACAAATCAGGGACAATCATGGACACTTCTACCATATTAGTACTATTAACTTGGAACGTGTTGACAGATTCGTATTACTACTAATTTTCTGCAGTTAAATGCGTCTATTACTCTTAATTGTTGTAATTAGTCATTCTCATTCAACACCTTTCCTCCAAAGGTCACTGGCTTTGTGAGTGATTAAGAGGCTGGCCAGTTATTGTGTGAGTGCTCTGACCATTGATAGGGTTGACACATTGTCATATGTACAGGTTGGGATATATTCTGGGGACACCAGATTGTTTAGGCCAACACATACCCACGGTCAGTGCAGGTTTAGAACATTCATTATTTTCCTAGCTGAGAGCCTATACCTTTAGCACTTTAGTTGTTAGTCTGTTTCTTGTATGAATTACGTATTTTCTATCCTGACATGACCGCTTTAGGCAACTGTTACATGCAGTATGGTATGTAGTTATTTCCTACAATCACAGGACATTTGGCATTGTATCATTGTTGGTCAGGACACACCTACCCACACAGTGACTGTCCCTCACACAGTGGATCAGGGGGTATCCTGTTTACTTCAGTGCCTTCATCACCCTATTTCCAAGTGCCACTATGCGAATGTGTACAATATATTCTCTCGATTATTCATGTTGGGACACGTGCGTCACTGGCAGGTGTTTGATCCTGGGTAGTAGGTTCTGCATGACCATCTAGGGCTGGACAGTCTCGTGCACCACTACTGCACATTCCAACTTGTGTCCAGATGTCTACAGGACTGGACATCGTGTCTTGATACCCATTCTGATGTTTACACAAGTTACTTATCCCATGAGGGATATCCAAAAATTTAACAAGACCAATACCGACCATTCTTTTGGCTTTACGAAAATGTGCTGGGGGTTTTACATGCAACGGATACATAGTTTGCAATCCTGAAACTGCCTAGGATGACACTGCCTACTACATATGAGTAGTGGTCACTATGTATAGATGTGGCTGCGCCAAGCTAGTAGGCCAAGTATGGCTGGATTTGGTGGACGTTCAGGTATGGGGGCGGGTTGTGTGCTGTGGAGGGGATGATGGGTATTCCATTATGCATCCAGGTGTGTTGCATTTGAATTGGCTGGTTCCATCAGGACCAATCTGTGGGTATGTGCCGGTGACATTTCTGTACATTTGTATCGCACATTTTAATATTCATATGTTTGTGGGATTGTGTTCTACAGCATGGCCTGTCAGGTTGTATTGTAGATGTGTATACATGTTCTTTGTGTTTCTTTCTGATTCACCTGCTCCTCCCTCATACACCTCCAGTTCACCTATTCTGCATACGACACAGTCTCGCCTTTGAGGATTATACCATTACCCATTCCCCACACACACATATTCCTGACACTCCATCCATCACTACTTTGGGTGATGGCCCATGACACGGTCAAGGTAACACATTGCATACACTACATATGTCAGGTACCTGTATGGTTGTGTGGACTACCCTGGCATGTTTCACCTTCCACATGCTGTACATCACGCACATAGGTACACGCCCATACTTAAATTTCATGACATGGTTGGTACAACCGGGTAATACCCGTTCAACTGTGACACATCCTGACAAGTACGGCTTGGACCGCATATGTGCAGATTTTGGCCGACTGCTCTGATCATTGGTAGGATGCCACCTTTTCCTATGTCCAGGATGGGATATATTTCTGACACATATCCTATTGTACTGGACAACACATACCCACAGTCAACGCTACGGATAATACTGTTCCTTTAAGCCTACATGTTGCCTTATTGTTGTAGCAGTTTATATGCTCCTTCTGTTTCGTTTTCATGCTTATTCTATTTCCTGTCACATATGGTATGTTAAATATGGGCATACCTATTGTATATGACTATTACATGCATTGTGGGATATAATTCTGTCATACGGTCGCTAGATATTTACATTTATCGTGGTTTTGTTATGGACACATCTGCCCAGCTGTGTACTCTCCCTCACAATGTGGGACAGCTGGTGACCCTGACCATTGGGCTGGACGTAGCTATTGGCGGCGCGCTAACATGATGCATTTCACTTCCACTTGGTATAACTATCTACACTGTGTTGGACTACGGGCACATGGTTTTCAATGTCATTTGTTCGAGGGATGGGGACCCATTATTCCCTACCGTGCATTTGTGTTTGCTTCTTCATTTTGTGTTCACAGGAACTGTCTTGCATGCTTTGCATATGTTTCAGTATCCACGAACACTGACAGATGTGATTACTATTGCATGCAAATTGTTATATGCAAGCATTTTAGGTTGCACGTCGACAGCTGACATTTCCACGCCTCCGTGCGGCACTTCGACACCCTATGCACTCACGCTCATTTCCTATGCACGTGGCTGTGGCGGCAGCGCGCCTTCATTAATATGCATGTGGCGCTACTGCGCCATCTTCACGCCACATGGTCGGCGCAAGCCTAACGCTGGCCTTGCGCCGAGCTTCATGAATCCCGGGGCATGTCTTCCCAGACCATTCTCATGGGTGCAACATTCACTGCACAGCTTTACTTCTTTTTTTGTCTCCTACACCATGCCAGGAAACCTGTGATATGGCAAAGCATTTAATTCTGGACATTTCAGGATGAGACTGTAAAATGACCTTGGAGAGAAAATATGATTCCAGACCATGAAATCGAATTACAAAAACAAACTAAATAAAACAAGAAAAATGGGAAAAGCATGCCAAGTACACTACAGTATATTTTATTTAGTGCTTTCGTCTGCCAATTTTCCAGGACTTCATCAGAATGAATGAATGAAACTCACTTTACTTTAAATGTATATAGTAATAATTAAAATCCCTCCCTTATAGGTTCATAGGTGTGTACTAGGCTAATGGCTCTGGAGCCTTTACAAGCCTAGCTCATAGGATTACCCTGGCATCATGCCACCCAAACTTAGTTCCCAGTGCCTCTGTCGAGTAGAGCCACAGGAGTAATCCCCGGGGTGAATTTTCTATTTACCATCCACTCATCAAGATTTCTGTTGAAGACGGCCAGTGAGGTGCTCTGTTTGACATGTATGGGAAGTCTATTCCATAGCATGGGCAGTCTCAGGGTCATGAACCTGTCCCTCCAGCATGTTCTGTTAATTGTGGTAATGAGGTTGAGGTCTCTGGAGAGTGTAGTGCGAAGGGATTGGGATTTATTTATATGTAGCATTTCTAACAGAGCTGGGATAGACATGGCTTTGTAAGTCAAGCAGAGATCGCCTTTAAGTAGGTGATATGAGGCAGAGAATAGTTGGAGTTTTTTTTAATCTGTCCATATAGGACAAGTGTTTAAGATCTAGGATCCTCTTTGTGAGGTACTTTTGTGGCCTCTCTAGTTGTTGCAGGTGTCTATTGAGGTACATGCCAAATGGGGCATTGTACTCTATGATTGGCCTAATGAGGGAAGAGTAGAGGAAGACAATGACCTTTTTCTTCCTGGTTGCAAAACCCTTAGTAATGAGATGTGCCACATAAAAGGACTTTCTGACCACAATGGCAATGTGGTGGTCAAAAAAGAGGTTGCTGTCAACCTGTGTTCTAACACTTTCTGTGTTCAGTGGACTACATCGATGTGGTAATTCATGGGAACCGGGTTTTGACCAAAGGGGATGACCACACATTTTATGGTATTGAGCTTAAGGCCATGGTTCTGACACCAGTCGTTGGTCTCAGTGAGGCCTTTCTGTAGGATGTCAACATCACTTGGGGAGTTAATAATAGCTCCCAACTTGCAATCGTCTGCAAACTTTGTCAGCCAGAGTCCCTTCATGTTGGCCTGGACTTCAGAGAAGTAGATACCAAACAGGGGAGGACCCAAGACTGAACCCTGTGAGACTCCACTCATGACTGGTCGGCAGTTTGACTTGGAGTCAGCTACTTTCACACTGTGGGTTTTATCTGTGAGCCAATTTGCAACCCACCTAGTGATATAGGGGTTGATGCCTAGCTTAGTGAATTTTTCTATGATTCCTGAGTGGGGAATGCTATCAAAGGCCTTGACCAGATCAAGGTAGGCTGTATGAACCACCTTGCCTTCATCCACAGTTCTGGTGACTGACTCAAAGAAGTCGACCAAGTTGAGCAGGCATGATGTACCCTTTACAAAACCAAACTGTGTGGGATCCAGAGTATGGAGACTCCCTATATCCTTGTTTACTAGGTCCATGATGTTGCGTTCTATAGCTTTGCATATCAGACTAGTCAGGCTAATGGGGCGATAGTTCCCAGGGTCTGTAGTCACACCTCCTTTGTGGAGAGGGATGACTGTAGCAGTGCACCATTCAGTAGGGACAAAGCCTGAGGTGAGGCTATGACTGAACAGGGCACACAGCTGAGGTACCAGTTTAATCTGTAGTTCATGTAGAACACAGCCAGGGATATTGTCAGGTCCCATAAAAGATATAGTCTTGGTCTTGGACAGTGCTGTTTTAACCTGTGCAGCAGTAATACTGGGTGCCTGGCAGTCTACTGGTATTCTGATTGGTCCTTTGGGGGAAGGAGTAAAGTTGGCACTGAAGCTGTTGGCCAGTATATTGTCAATATCTGTTGGCTCACTACAGGAGTTAATATTGTGCAGTATCTCAGAAAAAATCTGAGTATTGCCATGGAGATTCTTCACATAACTATAGAATGCCTTGTGGTTGTCTTTACTACCTGCTGCAATTCTGTTTTCATAGCTAGCTTTAGAGGATTTGATGAGGGATCTCAACTTTTTGTTGAGGCTGATAAGGGAGTTTTTCCAGTACTGGGACTTCACGTTATTCTGCATTAGTTTCCTCTTTCTGTTGTAGAGTTTGTTAATGGCAGGGGACCACCAGATTGGCTTCCTTTTTTGGAGGAGAGCATTGTGGTTCTATTGGGTATGGCGAGATCTATGCATTTGTATACGTGTTCATACAGTGCACTGGTGTATGATTCAGTGGTCATGCAGCTATTCTCTATTGCATGGGTGCCGTGAAGTTAGCTACCTCTGTTTTTAGGAGCCCAAAGTTAGCTTTGGAGAAGTTTTTCATAGTGGTTACCTTTGCGGGAGGGATGTGGATTTTCAAAGTGATTAGTTTGTGGTCAGATCTAACTAGGGAGGAGTTGACTATTGGTGTAGAGTAACAGTCACCCATGTTAGTAATTACCAGGTCAAGGATGTTGCTGCCGCTAGTGGGGGTAAGAATGAGCTGGTCCAGGGCATTGGAATTAATGAATTCCAGAAAACGTTAGGCAAGTGTACTGGTACATCAGTACTTTTCCCAGTTAATGGAGGGATAGTTGAAGTCGCCCGGTATGAGAGTGTTAGTTTGTACCCTAACATTCTCCAGGGTGCTTAAGAACGTGGAGTGTGAGTCTTGGGGCATAGTCATACCTCTCATCCTGGAAATATCAAAAATCTGGACAAAGGCCCATAAAAAATAAGGACAAATCTGGACATTGATTAACATAAAATTTGCATACATCATTTTGCAGCCCCACCCATTCCACTGGAATTGTGGGATACCAACTTTCAAATGCAAACTGAAGAACAGACAACCAAAATATGGCCCCAGAGTCCCCCTGCAGCTATTACTTGGCTATTTTGCCCCATTTACCATAAACACTGTAATGTGCATGAAAAAAGACTTAGCATTAAAATGTCTCTGCCCTTGAAACTCAGATTCATTGAAACAGTATTGAAATCCACATCCAAAGAAAATGCATCTGGCCAGTGGAAGATAAAGATTACCTTTGGGCTGTTTTCAAATCATAGGCCCCTTGCACATGAAATATACATGTGTTCTTTGACTATACCTTCCTTACTGTAGTAAACTATATTCCTTGTATAATACAGCACATTTGTTAGAATGCATTTTAAATTTATTGTTTTGAAAAATTTTCCAGTAAGCAATGAAAGAAAATGCATGAACCAATAATGACAGAACTGCCCAATTCAGAACATTTCCATCGTAAAAGTCTACTCAAACTTCTACAATCCACCAGTATCTTAAATATGCACAATCTCTGCAGACGTAAAAGTCATCTGGAATTTTCTAAATAATTCCAGATGAAAGAGATCTGTAACTAATGAAGAGGTTGCTGCTAGCAAATAACTTTATATTTCATTGTTTCATCTACAAGTAAAGTGCCTGTTGCCCTTGAAGAATAAATTGCCTGTGTTATTAGAAAAATGATAAGCTAGTAATATTTCAGTAGGGAATGGATGGCAAACTGATGACAGGTTCATAGTTACTAGGTATCTCAGCCAAAGGAAGACATTCTTAGGAATGCAGCATCCACCCCCTTTAAAAGTACAACACAGTATAGCATCAGCAATCCATCTACTGTGGGAGTAGAATCCACAGCCTTCTGCAGCAAAAGCAAGTATACTATTATTCCCCATTAAGGAAACCACAGTAAAAAATGTCTCCAAAGCCAGCTTCATGCTTCTTAAGACAGAAGTGGTGAACTTCATGACACCCATGCAGATAGACTATACAGCTACAACTGCTGAATCCTACACAAATGCACTCTATAAGCACTTCTACGAGTGCCTGGATTGTGCTATCCCAAACAGAACCAAAATGCTATCGTCCAAAAAAAGGAAGCCAATCTGGTGATCCCCTGCCATAAACAAACTGTACAACAGAAGGAAGTAACTGTTGCAAAAGAGAGTAAAATCCCATGAGTGGAGGAACTCCCTGGTCAGCCTCAATAAGAAGCTGAGATCCCTTATAAGGTCCTCCAAAGCTAGCTACAAAAACAAAATCACCACTAAATCCAAAGACAACCACAAAGCATTCTATAGCTATGTCAAGAATCTAGATGGTAATACCCAGATCTGCTCTGAGTTACAGCACAAAGGCACGAAAAGTACAGAACCAACTGATATTGCCAACATCCTGGCAGATAGGTTCAGTGCTAACTTTACCCCCTCTCACCCCCTAAAGGGCCCATATCTATACAGGAAGAATGCAGAGCCCCTGTAATCATAACTACGCAGGTAAAAGCTGCACTCTCTAAATCCAAAAACAGCATCCATGGGACCTGACAACATCCCAGGCTTCATTTTACACGAACTTCAGAACAAACTGGCTCCCCACTTAAGCACCATGTTCAATAATAGCCTTGCATCAGGCTTTGTGCCCACTGAATGGCGCACAGCAACGGTTATCCCACTCCACAAAGGGGGAGCCACCACTGATCCCGGGAACTATCAACCTATTAGCCTCACTAGCCTGGTCTGCAAGGCCATGGAACATATCATCATGGAACTCATAAACAAAGACATTGGTAACCTCCAAACTCTGGATCCCACCCAGTTCGGGTTTGTGAAAGGCAGAGCATGCCTCCTGAAC
Source organism: Protopterus annectens (assembly GCF_019279795.1). Lineage (NCBI taxonomy): Eukaryota > Metazoa > Chordata > Ceratodontiformes > Protopteridae > Protopterus > Protopterus annectens. The sequence goes on along the minus strand of NC_056727.1, from coordinate 922,898,591 downwards.
CTGATCGACTTCTTTGAGGCAGTCACCAAAGGCGTGGATGAGGGTAAGGTGGTTCACACATCCGATCTTGACATCGCCAAGGCTTTCGACACCATCCCCCATTCTGGAATTATAGCTAAACTCACTAAACTAGGTATAAATCCCTACATCACAAGATGGGTTGCCAACTGGCTCACTGACAGACCCACACTGTAAAAGTTGCAGACTCTAAATCTGACCTCAAAGCAGTGACAAGTGGAGTACCACAGAGTTCCGTCCTGAGACCTCTCCTGTTTGGTATCTACTTCTCTAAAGTACAGGCTAACACAGAAGGCCTCTGGCTAACGACGTTCGCAGATGACTGCAAACTATGATCCATAGTCAAGTCCCCAAATTATGTGGACATCCTACAGAAGGGCCTCACTGAGACAGATGCCTGGTGTCAGAGCCATGGCCTCAAGCTCAATGCCAAAAAGTGCAGTGTCATCCCCTTTGGTAAAAACTCTGTACCCATGGACTACCACATAGGCAGCAATCTACTTAACACCAAATGCGTGATAAGGGACTTTGGGACCCAGGTGGACAGTAGTCTCTACTTTGATAGTCACATCGCCACAGTAGTCAGGAAGTCCTTCTACGTGGCACACCTCATCATAAAAGGGTTCTCATCCAGGAAAAAAGAGGTCATCGTTCCCCTCTACTCGACACTCATTAGACCCATTATAGAGTACAACGCCCCTTTTGGAATGTACCTCACAAGACATCTGCAGCAGCTGGAAAGGCCACAGAAGTACCTCACAAAGAGGATTACTGGCCTCAAACAAATGCCCTACACTGACTTCCTCAAAACACTCCAGCTTTACTCCATAGCATATTGCCTACTCCGAGGTGATCTCTGCCTAATATTGCCTACTCCGAGGTGATCTCTGCCTAACATATAAAGCTATGTCAAACCCAGAGCTGTTGGACATGCTACGCCTAAGGAAATCCCATTCCCTCCGAGCTACATGCTCTAGGGACCTAAACTTTGTCACCACAATAAACAGGACATGCTGGAGGGATAGATTCCTGTCCCAGAGACTTCCTATACTCTGGAACAAGCTACCCATCAAGCAAAGTTCTTCATTAGCACTCTTCAAGAAAAATCTTGATGAGTGGATGGGAAAAAGGAAATACACCCCGGGGATCACTTCTGTGTCTCTGCTCGACAGTGGCACAGGAAAATAACTTTCTTGGGTGGCATAAGCCATGGAACCTTGCTGGCTAGGCTTATGTAGGCCCTTGGGCCGATAGCCTAGTACCTACCTATGAACCTATGAACTACCTGTTGTGCTACTAACAATGTAAGTAGACTTTGCACAAGTAGCACTAAACTTCTCTTTCCCTGAAGAACTGTGCAGCACAAGAAATCAGAAAAAAGCCAATATTTATTGGGGGGGGGCAAAGACCCAAAACTGGGGACACATTTTAAACATTGCTTGTATAATCTTAGAAAGTTGCTAGAATAACATTTTGTGTTACCATGTGTTTCCTGAAAAATAGGAAGACAAACTTAAATGGCTATCATTATTTAGTGATTCAGTTCTCACTGATTTGCCAGAAAACCATAAATTTTATTTTATTTAACATTTGTTTACTGGGAAAGTCCAACTTGGAACAAAGCCAATTTTCAGCAGAGGCCTGGGGAGAAATGTTCTAGATGCATGTCTTTGTATAGTGGGAGGAAACCAGAGCACCCAGATGAAATACACACATGGAGGACATGCAGATTCTGCACAGAAGGCAAACTTCAGCAGAGAATCAACCAGAAAACCTCTTGCTGTGAGGTGACAACACTACCACCGTGCCATCCAAATTTTAAGAGGAACAGACCAAATGTATGAGCCAAACATTCCAGACAATCTGTGAAAATTTGTACAGTTGAGAGCTATAACTCCTTCAATCAGAAGTGATGGTATGGGTAGAGTACTCTGGCTGTTGCTCCTTGTACCTAAGGGACTGAGCCTGAGTAACCCCCCCCCCCCACACACACACACACACACACATATGACTGAATGCTGTGGACAATCTAAAACTGCAGTAACAGATGATTGAATTATGAGGGAAATGAATGCACACAGCCCTAAATCTAAATGCAGCACACAGCATCAAATACAAATTATACGGCAATACACACAAATGCAGCACTAAACTAAATACATACCTCTCAGCTGTACAGATTTTTGCCTAGTATTTTTGGTCCATTTTTCATAAAATTGTGGTTTTCTATCAAATTAGTGGCAAATTATTAGAGACTGAACTTAGAAAATAATGACAGACATTTGAGTTTTAGACTTCATACGCTTCAGAAAATTCATGCAAATGCAAAGCCTGTTATTCTATATACTTTCTAAGTTTATAAGAGCAATATTTAAAAATTGTCCCCATTTTTGGGCCTTTGTCCCACTTTTATTAATGGCTTTGTCCGGATTTCTTGCTTTAAGAGGTCATTTAGAGGTATGGCAGCAGCAATAGACTGAATGCTGTGGGCACATACACACCGCTTGGCCAGCAGTGGAATACACAGTATCTCTTGGCCAGCAGTGGACTTACAAATAAAAATGCACAGGAACAAATTAACTTAACTTACACATTAATCTAAATGCAGCAGCAACAGACTGAAAAAACAAACTTAAAACTGCAGTAATGGTTGAATTATAAGGGAATACAAATGCACAAGAATGGTGAAAACCTCAGTAATGGTTGAATTATAAGTGAAATGAGCTACACACACACACACACACACACACACACACACACACACACACACACACACACACACACACACACCTAAATCTAAATGCAGCAAAAAAACAGTATCTACATACACACTAAACTAAATGCATAAATACAGCAGTGATAGTCTGAATGCCGTGGACTTACAACTGCAGCGGTGGTTGAATTATATCGTAATGCACACTGCTTGGCAAAGTATATTTGGGGCAAGCGTGTCCAACACACAGCATTCACCCACAACCTCTCTGAGAAAAGCAGAATTAATTGAGTGACAACCACGTTTATAATATGTTTAAACAAGCTGCTCTTGCCCACAAAGTACAGAAGGTGTTCAGTGAGAGAGGAAGTTAGTGATACCTTCTCCGCTTAAAAAAAAAATCAAACAGTTATGTTGTGCTGTATAGATGATGCATGCACTTCCCTAAATCAGCTTGCTTCTAACTGCATGCTTCCTTAAGTGCACAAAGTTTCCATGTGAATATAAATGGAAACACATAAATACACCACAAAAACGGGTCACCGGACATCTAGCTTTGCCCGACAGTATGTCATCTGGCCTGCACTTTGCACAGTTTAACTAACTGTGGCAGTAGCACAGCTACAGACTTTTATGAATTCTGCCATTAAACAAGATCTTAGAAGTTTCTTGAACAGAAATCCCTTGGGTAAGTCTCAACTAGCACATTCGCATTCCAGATAAATTAAATAATAATATAAATCTGTGAAACAGTTACACAGTTGTACACACAGTAGTACAGTTCTTAGCTGCCAGCAGATACATAACATAATGCAATATGGGCCGGGAGACAACAAATAATAACAGCTGTTCATTGGTCTCACCAGGAGGACTCTGTAAAATTTAAATTATACCACCATCCATCGCTGTTATAGTCCCTATTCCCTCCGAGTCCAACAGGCAGTAGCTGCTGATGTCATCATGCACACCCCTATAGGATGGTGATGTGTGGTGACATCAGCCAAAGATTTAAAGTGGTAACAACTTATAATACAAAAAAAAAAAGCCGGGAAATTCAGAAATTATGGGGTGCCACTCGGGACTCGTGGCACCCCATTATTTTGACCTCAAAACCGGTAAAAACCATGAGATTCAGTACAGTTGAGAGTAACTGTTTCACCAACCTCTGCATCTGAAAAGAACATGCCAAAAACAAGCAGATAAATGAGTCCTGTGGTATCCCAGTGGAAACTTCAACTAGTGAGGAGCTCACTTCACTATTACACCACTTCGGTTCTAGAAGAAAGTCAGTTGTTAATCCTGCAGACAACATCCTAAACTCACTTTGCTTGTTTATAAATCTTCTACTGAAAATAGTGTAGAAGGCTTTAATGAAATCAAGGTGTACTGTGTGTGCACTTAAAACTTCATCCAATACAGCTGTAACTTCTCAAAAAAGGTAATTGAATTAAAAAAATGCAACTGAATTTCATGGGAATTGCCCTCTCTTAATAAATCATTATTTGATCAAATCTAGAAGCAGAAGATCTTCTATGTCCATACTTCTCAACCTCTTGGTGCAGAAAATATAGAAAAAGACAAAATCAATGGTGAGACAAAGGCCCAAAATCAGTGACAAATTTTAATTATTGCTCTTATAAACTCAGAAAGCTGATAGAATAATAGGTTTTGCATTACCATGCATTTCCTGAAGGATATAAAGTCTGAAACTCAAATGTCTAATTATTTGGTGACGTCAACCCTCAATTGTTTGCCACAAAACTATAAATTTTATAAGGAACAGACCAAAAATATGAGGCAAAAATCTGGACATTCTGCAAGCATCTGGACAGCCGAGAGGTATGGCTATGTCTCTCTGAGCAAGTTCCATAGTGATTCTCCCATAATCTTGCATATGATTCTAGCGACACTCCAGGGTTTAGTCAAAAATTTTGAAACTGTACTCCACCTTCCATACTGTAAAACCTACGTATAGACAATACCCAGAATAATATTTATTTTGTACTATTTTCACCTCCAATGTGGTATGGTAATACAGTGAAAGAGCATCTGCTCTTAGTAGTATACATCAGCTTATTTCAGACCTAAGCATACACACACACACACACACACACACACACACACACACACACACACACACACACACACACACACACACACACGTATGTGCACATACTAAGACACAGGGGCTTTCAAGTGTCCTCATTTAACTGTGATGTCCTGCTTTAGAAGGAAATTGACACACTGACTGTGCATACCAGTGAAATCACCCTTTTTGAGCATGTTTTCACCTCCAAGTAGGTTTTTCCTCTTTCTGTTCTTATTTTTTGGATGTTTTCAGTATAACTGGACTCTAGATTCATATTATGTATGTATTAGGTGCATAGTGATTCCATCTTGTATTGCTGGCATTTCTTTTGTTGATTTAATTAATAGATAAGTGGCATGTTTTATCATCTTGGTTGGAGTATAAACATGCTGGTTAACACATTAACAGTGGAAGGCATAAGAAAAGCTCCAGTGTTACTTACCATGCAGTGTAGAATGCAAGTAATGTCCTCATTTCAGCAAAATAAAAGCCTTTCCTTTTAATAAAAAAATTGACAACTTCATTGTATAAATGATTAGTTAAAAGAAATTGGTGTCTTTGAGTAGGGGACATGTAATATTTCATATTTTGGAATGTTTTTGTGCATTTTATATCACTTAGAGTTAGTATATCCCTTTAAGGAAGTTTCTGAAAACCACACTAGGCCCCTCCTGGCTTTTTTGCATGTGCTTGTCACTCTAATATATTCTCTATGTTTCTCACATAGTGCTGAGTTAGTCTATTTTAAAGGTATTTTTAGACTGCATACAGAAACTACTGTTTTTCTTTTCCTCTGTTTTCTGAAGGAGCAACTATGCAAGACGTCAAGTTTTGCATTTTCTTCATTAATATCACTGCTGTCTGCCTGATGCATATATTTATATGTATCTTAATGATTCTAAGGATTAATTTCTAAGTATATCTGTGCTGCAATAAAAGTATTTTGGTTTTTCCCAGTTAGGGGTGGCCACAGCAGCACTCCAGTCTGCTAATGATTGGCAGTGGACTTTTATGGTGCTGAGTTGCCAGCCCGACGTCCAACATTCAAAGAAGGCACACCCATTCATGCATGCACCTACCTGCATGTCCTTAAACGTCACTCGACCGCAGGGAGGACATGCAGACTCCACGCTCCAGCCGAGAATTGACAGGGAGAACCTCTTGCTGTGAGGTGACAATGCTAACCGCTGCACCACCGCAGTGTTGTATCTCTGTTTTTATTTATATACCACAGGCACACACACGCACATGCACACACAAACAGTACAGACTTTCTATTTCAATTTCTGTAGTGCCTTTTTTAATACATGTGAGATTCAGGGCATTAAATGCTTATGTATAAAAAAGAAAATGTAAGGTTGCTTCTGTGTGTGTGTGTGTGTGTGTGTGTGTGTGTGTGTGTGTGTGTGTGTGTGTGTGTGTGTGTGTGTGTGTGTTTCTTGCGTGGTGGAAATGTAGAATGTTTGCAAGTATCAGCTGTTTTTGCAGAGGGTTTGTTGATAAATTTTTCTGATGTTCTGTCTCAGACAACAGATATGAATGACCACTTGATCTCTTCTATTCAACTTTATTATGCTAAGAAAACTATCACAAGGAATGAGTCTTCAGCTGAAGAACACTGCATTAATTCTTTTTGTGGTTTAGTAATTCCAGATATGCTGAATTGTAGAATGTATTATCCAAATCTGAGTTTTTTACATCTATATTTTGTTTGTTAGTTTCCTATTAGGCTATGAACCATTGTTATGTCTGTGGTTAGTTTGTCTAATAAGCTTAGTTGACGCACAGATAAGTATCCTTAACTGCTTAAAATCCAAACATTTAATTGTTACACTATGTAATAAAAGCCATGCATTTGAATTTTACAGTACAAAAAGGCAAGATGTAGAAATAATACATGTTACAGGAGATAATGGATATGGTCTGCATCTTTTTTTTCTTAACCTGGTAAACCTGCTAGGCACAACTGCCTCTTTGGAAAGGTAACCTGTGAGCATCATCTGGTTAAGTGAATTGCATAGAGCCACAGAGGAGGCAAATGGAGAAAGAAGGAATCAAACCCGGGATGAAAAACCAAAGATTATAAACAGCTTATAGACTCAGTTCCTCTGTACTGTGCTGCCATGTTTAATATGCAGGCATGGCAAAGCAAAATTAAGCTGGTATCAGGGCACCAGGATTGCATAATGGTGTGTGGCATGGATATCTGGTACTGCTTAAGTGTGATTGTTACTTAAATGCCTAAGGTGTGCACAGTGCAGTATATGGTGTATGCATTAAAGCCTGGTGTTGGACGTCAGGCGGATGATCCCAAGTACTTCAAAGTTCTGGAAGAATAGCTTAGGGGCACTGTACAGGGGGTATAAGTAGATGTGATTTTTTTTTTTAATTTGGAAAGGTTAGGTTGGTCTGTTACATGAAATGAGAGAGCTCTATATTTTGGTGCAGAGGGAGAAGGCCTTTGTGTTTGTAAGGTGGTACAATGACACAATGAGAGCGAATGCTAAGGATTGTTAGTGACAAAGATGCTATAATAAAATAAAAGTAAAACACCTGTGTCCTGCTTGTTTGTTACTAAAGCTACCTTGTCCATGAATATCAGTAATTTATGCTAATTCGTTAGTGAGGGATTTTGCCCCTGATTTTTTCCTCTGAAGGTTGAGAGATTTGACAAATATGCACACGCACACACACACATGCACACACACACACACACACACACACACACACACACACACACACACACACACACACACACACACACACACACGCAAACTCTCCAAAGTTCTTTAACTGAGATGAAATAACAGACTTTAAGCTGGGTCAGCTTTTATATGCCAGAGCCTGGGTACTCATGAAAATGCCTTCCTAGAAGGTTGAGGAACTCATCTCTGAAGCTGCATGGTCCAGGGGATGAAGACTGCACAAGAAGTGTGCCTTAATTTTTTTTTGTTCGTTTGTTTCATTTTTTAACATTGTAAGTGAACTAGTCCAAAGACTCTGTTCGGTGACCACCCCAGCTTGAGGCACAAACGAGCAAGGTATTTTACAATAATGTATTAATTTTACAAAGGTACAGATGTTCAGAATAATTTTACAACCTTCAGACATTCACAAAACATGTAGTTTCCATGGGCTTGAGAGGAAGTGATTGGCTGAGTTTTGGAGGTAACCAGTTAGACATGGAAAGTAGTTCAGTGAGGTTTGCCAGACACAAATGGGACTACCAGAGTTTTGTGCATATCAGGGAATAATATACATGCAATGGTTCGCATACCTCACAACTGTACATATTTCTGGCCTCATATTTTTGGTCTGTTTTTCATATACTTGTGGTTTCCTGGCAAATTAGTGGTAAATTATTACACATTGCAGTTAGAAAATAATGACAGACATTTGATTTGCAGACTTCATATCCTTCAGAAAATTCATGCTAATATAACTTTCTAAATTTGCAAGAGAAATATTTAAATATTGTCCCTATTTTTGGACCTTTGTCCCACTTTTATTTATGGCTTTGTCCAGATTTCTTACTCTAAGAGGTTGAGAGGCACAAATGGTTGAACAACAAAATTGATATACAATCTTAGTTTTAGGTATGAATATACAATAGAAATTGTAGACCTGATTATACAAAGCAGAATATATGAACATATCTATGATTATGACATTAATGGCTCTTGACACCTTGTATCAGCCTACTTGAGCTGAAAGCTATCTACAGTGTAACAACAGCTATTCAACGATTCATTTCCTCAAGACATCTTAGAGTCAGGTTTCAGAAAGCACTACATTAGACTAGTATTTAAAAACAAGCAAGGGAGAGTATTCTCTATGTACCGAGAAACACTAAAACATTGAGTGTGGGCCATAGGTTTCAACCTGTTAACATAAGAATCAGGGACAAAGCCAAACACCATCAGGTTCAAAGGTCATAAATGAGGGATGCCTTTTAAATATAATTCAAATTCAGTTAAAATATTGGCAAAATAGGATCCAGCTTTAGTAACAGAAACAGGCAGGACATAGTTGTTGTGGCAAAATCAAGGGAAAAATCAACAGGCCAAGGAAGAAAATGGTCATGGCTACAGATATATGCTTGTGCAATAAGATGTGAACTTCAGGTTGTTCTGTTAGAGGATTACCGTCCAACATACCTCTTGTGACACCCGTGCCCTGGCCCAGGAATCAAGAATCTCAATCCTCACCACTAACACCAGAGAGGGCGTCTCATATATGAGGAAAGGATAACAAATACACACAGTAAAGTGCAATTTCCCTTAAGAGCACACAGAGATCACTGTCAGTCCGGGGCTGGTCGCTCCCTTGCTCCCCAGGTCCCCAATAAGACTCCCCACTGGCACAGCTATAGGGTCCAGATCTCAGCCTAGCTGGGCAAGCTAAAATCTCCAGCACCTTCTCTGTCCAACCAGTGCTTTGTCTCCCTGCCCAAGTAGCTGACACACACACACTTTGAGATAAGAGTTTATACAACCACACAGACACTTCTGCGGAAGGCTGGCACAGGTTCTCCAGCTGTGCCCCTTTAACCAGACTATACGGTAGTACCACTTGCCACCACCCAGCTAATATTTGTCAGCTACTCAAAGGCCCTTAAAAGGGTGTCCAATTATTACTGTGCAATATTATTATCCGATTGGTAGTATGACTAATCAGTCAAAGCTTATTTGGAGTGACTTAGACAGTAAACTCTATAAATATGCAATGTACTATAGAACTTAAATTATCTCTACACAAACCCAGCCACAGTTGAAAGGTTTTAAAATATTTAATAATAAATAATTAAATACTACACAGAGCTAGTTAAGAGCTCAGAGATCACACAGAAATACTTAAATCAGTAGTACAGTTCTGACATCACAGAAAAACACTTAGTCTAAAGTTTCTAATTTCTAGCTCTCTAAAAGAAAACACAAGTCTAAGATAACTTACATAAGAGAACAGGCAGAGTGCTGTAGGGTGGATGATCAGAAAAAAATGCTCAATAATCTCTGGTTCTCACTGTTTAAATTGAAACTCCAGTTCTGCTAAACATTGCATTATCTTTTACACCTTCCTGGTGTTCCAAGGCTGACAGAAACTGCATTTACATTCTTTTACACTTAGAGCAATAAAGGACATTCCACATGTAAATTCTGGTCATTAACTTTTGCCTTAAAACAATAGGCATGAAGCCTTCCTCTAGCTGAACTGGAGACGACTTGTAAAACATCAAAGACAGTGGTGAAATAATTTTTAATTTCAAAGTACCATCAAGAAATGCTTGACTTAGCTTTCTTTACAGCAGATGGCAATGTTGCCACATTGTTTTAAGTTCAACATTCATATTTACAAATGATCTCGCCGCGGTGGTATGGCAGTAGCGTTGTTACCTCACAGCAAGAGGTTCTCCCATTCAATTCTCGGCTTGGCTTGGGAGTGCCTTCTGTGTGGAGTCTGCATGTCCTCCCCACGGTTGGGTAGCATTCGAAAGACATGCGTGCGTAAATGGGCATCGAGCTGGCACCTCGGCATTTCATAAAAATCTCCTGCCAATCATTAGCGGACCAGAGTTCCACTGTGGCGACCCCTTACTGGGAAAAGCCAAAAGACAAACAACAACAACTAATTCATATTTACAAATGATAGAATTATCTGCACAATTCTATCTGGCTAGGCTGGCAGCCTTCATCCATCTCTACCAGTCTTCACACCTCTCATCCTGTTATTGTAAGAAATCTATACAAAGCCTAAAATAATGGGGTCAAATGTCCAAAAATATGGACAGAGTTTAAATATTGCTCTTATAAACTTAAAAAAATTGTCAGAATAAATGGATTTGTTTTAGCATGCATTTTCTGAAGGGTATGAAGTTTGAAACTCAAACATAGGTCATTATTTAGCAACCACAATTGTCAGTGATTTGCCAGAAAGCTACAAATTTTATGAGAAATAGACCAAAAATATGAGGCAAAACTCTGGGCATTCTGTAAAAATCTGGGCAGTCGAGAGGAATGCTGCCCACCAAGGCTGAGTACTCCCATTTGATATATTCAATAGCCCATCCTCCCCTGCAACCCTACAAGAAGAGGAGGGTGAAGAAGATACACATCTCACCAAAATGTCATCAGAAGAGGAAGATGGAGGTTCAGGAAGGACAGGCCTTGCAGAGGCTTGTGTGTGAAACCATAAATAGTCAGAGGAGCAGGCCAGTGCTCCTCATAAAAGGTTACACAGTCCACAGACAGCACAAGAACAATGGGAACTACTACTGGGGTGTGTTCACAAAACAACTCAGTAGAAGGGCCATATTATCATCTTCAAGACTGCTGAGTGGGGAGGAAGTTGTATGCTCTCCAGCCCCACCCACCACATCCTGAAGAGGTGTTGACCATATGGTCGGTGAACACCATTAAGGAGGAGACAACTTCAAGGGGCATCTCTCCCAGGATAACTGAGAGGTATGTGAGGAAACTGACAAAGAAGCAGTTGCCATATAAGACTGCACTCCAGCAACTCATAAGGTATACAAAATGGAGAACAAATCCAGCTGTGGCCCAACCCATTAAGAGTTTTATGGGTGTTCTCATGTCTAACATGCTACTGTGAACCACAGTATTACTGGTAAGGCACAGCAAGGTAGAGGGAAGCAGGAAAAACCTCTGTCTGTTACCATCAAAGTGAACATACAGAATGAGGCTAAATGCACCTGCTTTTATGATTTTGGCATACTACATGTAAGTAAATAATTGCATCATACAATCACAGTCCTAACTGCACAGAAGGTGAAACTCATTTGTACAAGTCGATAATTCTTTTGTGCACATAAGTTACATTGTATAAATGTATATTTTATTTTATTTTATTTTTTATTTTACATTTGTTGACCGTGATAATCCGACTGGATGCATGTCCATTTTCAGCAGAGGCCCGGGGAGAAAAGCTCCAAGGGTAAGCAGATACAGCATTACATAATACCAGCATTACATATTACAAACAGACTATTTACAGAGATTATATAAGTAAGCAAATTAAACAAGTTCCACAGGTTACAGTTAATCCTGAACACAAGTCAGGATTAAATTAAATTACACAGTAAACTGGTTAACAGATTTTTACACATTCTAGAGATAGTTAGCCAGGCTTGATACAGTGGCATAGCCAGTTAAGTGACAAATGTTGTTTGAGTCTAGTTTTAAATTGACCTAAGGTGAAAAGTAAGGTAATATCAGCTGGAAGAGAGTTCCAGGATCTACTTACAGAGTTTGCAAAGAGAGAATCACCGGCTGTGTTATTAATTTTGCTAGTCTGAATTACTAGTTTGTTAGAGGATCGAAGCGGTCTAGGATTGTTATAGGGGGTGATAATATTTTTAAATGCAGGAGTATTTCCAGATTATAGAGGATTTTATTGGCCATAATCAATTGGTTATACTGGATGAGGCTGGGTAGTTCAAGCCACCCAAGCTGATTTAGATTGATGCAATGATGTGTCCTAAAAGGCAGCCCAGTGGCAAACCTGGCAATGTGGTTGTAGCAAATTGAGAGTTTGTTAAGGACAGTCTTGTTCAAATTCGAGAGTAGAGGGGATGCATACAGAAGGGTTGAAAGAAGGTGAGAGCGAACTATGGCAATTTTAGCTGGAGGGGTTAGGAAGGCTTTTATTCTGTAAAGTGACCCTAATTTTTTATTGATGGTTTTGATAGTTTGGTTAACATGTAGGTCAAATTTGAGATTATTGTCTATGATGACACCTAATAGTTTTGTAGATGGGTCAGGGCAGATATATTCTGCATTATGTCATATAGGAAGGACAGGCCTTGCAGAGAGAGAGCGAGAGAGAGAGAGTATCTACTCTTTCTGCTTGATACATATTTTAGCTTTTGATGGTCACTGTTGATGTGACAGGCCCAACCCCATGCACAAAAATGAGAAAAAAAGTTATGAACGGATGGAAACGAGGAAAAGGGGTGATTATGGATGAATGGATAGACTTATTTTAGGTTTTCTTATAAAGCAATGCCATCACATATGATTTTATTATCTGCTCATGACACTTCTATACAAAGCAATTACCACTGCACAGCTATGTCATTTGTTCATTGTACACATACAATGCCAGCTATTGCTGTAATGTAATGACAGTAATTTTAACTGCAGTGTTTGTACTACCCATCAGTACCCAGGTTGTGATTGAAAAGGGTCAGTAGCCCATCTCACCCACCTGATGAACAAATGCAAATAAATACATACACACATACATAAAACACCAACTTCCTGGCACCCAGTCCTGTATGGGTTATGGATGGGATATTCCCTACCAGTATTGACTGTGTGCTGGCAGCTGTATACCATCTAGGGATTCATAGGCACATAGGATCAGAGGAAAGCAGTAGGTATGGCTCATTGGTCTACTGCCTTATATCTGCATTATCCCAACTAGCATATGATAGTCTATTTCATGATTTAATAAGCATAACTAATGATTTTGGGGTTACCTCTGCCCTGCAGTATGTCCTTATAGACTTTGAAAGGACAGTGTGCTATGCCATCTGTGCTACCTTACCTGAGGCCCATCTACATTGGTGTCCTTTCCATATTAGGCAAATTCTGTGTTACCACAAACAGCAGCTCTGTCTCTGGCTGCAGTATGCAGGTATCCCTTCCTTCCATATAGAAATGGAGGAGGTCTTAGCCTTGACATTCCTGACTTTATGAACCTCCCAGATGAATACAGTGTATTGTGTGAATGCTGTACACTGGAAACCATAGCACTGCTGGAGTGGTTTCATGATACCTATATCATAGACATCTATGTCTCAATGATATATATGCACTGTGCACCCAGAGCGTGCCCCATGCCATTTTCACTATGGTTTTGGTCCATGGAGGAGCTGACCACTGCCTCCCTAACCCATATGTACCATAGGCCTGCAGAAGCTCCTGCAGGTTACCACTTATGAACAGATATTTTTGAACAGATTTAAGCCCACCTGCATCATCATTAAAGCATCATCAGTGGGCCCAGTGGTAGAATACCCTTCATCTTCTGCTGGCACAAAGATCATCATATACTATTCATGATGTCCATTGCGATATAAGGGCCCTCCCTGCCCTGTGCATCTTCCCCACTGTATATGAAAGCTGACAGATATCCACAACCTGCCTCGTTGTATATTCCTCATGTAATCATGTGGACAGGTTGCCCATTATCACGTGTCTAATGGAACCTGTCAAACCAGTTCCTGCTGCCATGTTCACCATACCTGTCAGTGTACCATTGCTCTACTGTTCACCATGTCTACACTGCTGGGATTTCAAGGTTGACTACCTGTGCCTGTGTAGACCCATCATGTTTATGTGTACTATATGCCCCTGTTATCCTTCCTGCCATGTTATATTGTCAGTTCCTTTGCTGTGTTGGCAACCCCCTGCACTGTGTACACCAGCCCTTATACCTACTGTGGCATTGCAGACATATTTGCCCAGGCTCTCAGACTTTACCTTCTATCCCTAAACATTGTGCCCTTGGAGGATATTCTCTGGATTGGAACATCTGTATATGTACCAAACAAAATGTTCCAAAATCACAAACTAAGAAATACTTGCTGCTGGAAGTCAAACAGTATAAGCGCTTTCATTTTAAACCCTTTAAAACTTCATCAGATAGTATCTGATGAAATTTTAAAGGGTTTAAAATGAAAGCGCTTAAGAACTTACTGGATTGTACTGTATTTCTTGGATTAAACCTGTGTTTTACACTTTTACTGGATTGTACTGCACTTCTTGAGCAACACTTGAAGTTTTTACGGCTTGGTTTTGGACTGTTTGACTTCCAGCAGCAAGTACATCTGTATATGTATATGACACTGGACAACGGACAATAGAGGTACGACTGCTGAATCCTACACAAATGCACTTTATAAGCACTTACACGAGTGCATGGATCATGCAATCCCTAACAGAACCAAGATGCTATCCTCCAAAAAAGGAAGCCAGTCTGGTGGTCCCCTGCCATAAACAAACTCTACAACAGAAGAAAGAAACTGTTGCAAAAAAAGAGTAAAATCCCATGATTGGAGGAACTCCCTGGTCAGCCTCAGTAAGAAGCTGAGATCCCTCATAAAATCCTCCAAAGCTAGTTATGAAAACAAAATCGCCACTGATTCTAAAGACAACCACAAAGCATTTTATAGCTATGTCAAGAATCTCAATGGCAACACTCAGATCTGCTCTGAGTTACAGCACAATGGCAATACATATGCAGAACAAACTGATATTGCCAACACCCTAGCAGATAGGTTCAGTGCTAAGTTTACCCGCCTCTCACCCCCTAAAGGGCCCATCTCTATACCAGAAGAATGCAAAGTATCTGTATTCACGGCTGCATGGGTAAAAACCACACTCTCCAAAGACAAGAACACAGCATCCATGGGACCTGACAACATACCAGGCTGCATTCTATATGAACTACAGAACGAACTGGCACCCACCTAAGTACGATGTTCAGTCATAGCCTCACCTCAGGCTTTGTGCCCACTGAATGGTGCACAGCAACGGTTATCCCACTCCACAAAGGGGGAGCCACCACGGACCCCAGGAACTACCACCCCATTAGCCTGATGAGCCTGGTCTGCAAGGCCATGGAACATATCATCATGGAACTTATAAACAAAGACACTGGTAATCTCCAAACTCTGGACTCCACCCAGTTCGGGTTTGTAAAAGGCAGATCATGTCTCCTAAACCTGATAGAGTTCTTTGAAGCAGTCACCAAAGCCGTATATGAGGGTAAGATGGTTCACACAGCCTATCTAGATCTCACCAAGCCTTTTGACACCATCCCCCACTCTGGAATTATAGATAAACTCACTAAACTAGGTATAAATCCCTATGTCACAAGATGGGTTGCCAAATAGCTCACTGACAGAACCCACACTGTGAAAGTAGCAAACTCCAAATCCGACGTCAGACCAGTGACAAGTGGAGTGCCACAGGGTTCAGTCCTGGGTCCTCTCTTGTTTGGTATCTACTTCTCTGAAGTACAGGATAACACAGAAGGTCTTTAGCTAATGAAGTTTGCAGATGACTGCAAACTAGGAGCCATAAAAGAAGCTCCTAACGATGTGGGCATCCTACAAAATGGCCTCACTCAGACAGATGCCTGGTGTCAAAGCCATGGCCTCAAGCTCAATGCCAAAAAGTGCATTGTCATCCCCTTTGGTAAAAACTCTGTACCCATGAACCACCACATAGGTGGTAGTCTGCTTAACACTGAAAGTGTGATAAGAGACCTTAGGACACAGGTGGACAATAGTCTCTCCTTTGATAATCACATCGCCACAGTAGTCAGAAAATCCTTCTACGTGGCACACCTCATCACAAAAGGTTTCTCATCCAGGAAAAAAGAGGTCATTGTTCCCCTCTACTCATCACTCATTAGACCTATTATAGAGTACAACACCACTTTTGGTATGTACCTCACAAGACATCTAAAACAACTGGAAAGGCCGCAGAAATACCTCACAGAGAGAATTACTGGCCTCAAACAGATACCTTATGCAGACCATCTCAAAAAAACTCCAGCTTTACTCCATTGCATATCGCCTACTCAGAGGCAATCTCTGCCTAACATACAAAGCTATGTCAAAGCCAGAGCTGTTGGACATGCTCCACTTAAAGGAATCCCAATTCCTCCGAGCTACATGCTCTAGGGACCTAAACCTTGTCATCATTTTTTATCATCATTTATCTTTAATAATTGGCTGCCTTCTGGACTGCATGGATCAGGCAATCCCAAACAAAACTACAAGATAGAGCAAAATCCTTGAAAGGTAAGACACCTTTGATCATTTTAAGTAAAAACTAAGAGCTCTCATAAAATCATCCAAGGCAAATTTTGAGAGAAAAATCGCCAAGGACTCAAAAGACAATCATAAGGCCTTCTTTAGCTATGTTAGAAACCTAGAGGAAACTCCCAGATATGCTCAGAATTAGTTCAAAAAGATTACTGAACCTACACACATTGCCAACATACTGGCTGACAGGTTCAGTGCAAACTTCTCCAGATATCTATACCAGAGGATGTGAGAACTCTCCAAGGCAAAAACACAGCATCCATGGGACGGATGGTGTCCCCCCGCAGTTAGGACAGCTGTTTAATCTTAGCCTCACTTCAGGATATGTGGTCCCACTTCACAAGGGCAGTGCCTCCACCGACCCTGGAAATACCATCCCATTAGCTTGACAAGCCTTATCTGCAAAGCCATGGAGAGGATCATAATGGAACTGAGAAATAAAGTCATATGGATCTTGCAGACTTTGGATCCAACCCAGTTTGGCTTTGTCAAAGGCAGATCATGCCTTTAAACTTGGTTGACTTTTAAACAGTCACCAAGGCCATTGATGAGCGAAAGGCAGTCCATACACCCTACCTCTACCTGGCAAAGCCCTTGGCCTTTATTCTTTTTTCAGGTATCATCGAAAAACTCATCAGCTTGAATATAAACCCATACATCACAAGATGGGTTGCAAACTGGCTAAGTGACAGAACCCACAGGGTCAGAGTTGCTGGCGCCATGTCAGACTCAAAGCCTGTCACAAGTGGTGTCCCACAGGGCTCAGTCCTGGGTCCACTCTTGTTCGGCATCTACTTTTCTGAAGTACAAGCAAACACAAGTTTGCAGATGACTGCAAACTAAACACATCTGACACAGATATCCTTCAGAAGGGCCTCACAGAAGCGGATAACTGGTGCCAGAGCCATGGCCTAAAGTTAACGCCAAGAAATGCATAGTCATACCCTACGGGAAAAAACAAGGTTACCCTAGCTACCATATAGGTGGCAATCCACTGAGCACAGAAGAAGTCATCAGGGATCTGGGGACCCAGGTTGACAGTAACCTTCGTTTGACACTCATGTTGCCAAAGTAGTTAGGAAAACCTTCTACATTGCCCACCTGATCATGAAGGATTCACATCTAGATCTAGGAGGTCATCCCCTGTACTCATCACTCATTAGACCTATGATTGAGTACAATGCCCCATTCGGAATGTATCTGACCCGACACCTGCAGCAGCTGGAAAGGCCCCAAAAGTTCCTCACCAAAAGGATAAAGGGTCTCAAAAATATGTCTTATGCTGCCCGACTGAAAGAACTCCAGCTCTATTCAGTCACATACCGCTTGCTCAGAGGTGACCTGTGCCTGACATATAAGGCCATGTCAAACCCAGATTTGATGAATATGCTTCACCTCAAAAAATCTAGATCCCTCAGAACCACAAGGGCGGAGACTTAAACCTTGACTCGGTTATTAATAGAACGTGCTGGAGGGACAGATTCATCACCCAGAGACTCCGTATGCTGTCGAACAAAATCGGTACATGTGAGGCAGAGCACCTCGCTGGCCTTGTTCAAGAGGAATCTTGACCAATGGATGGGAGATCGCAGATATACCCCAGGGATTACTTCAGTGTCATTGCTTGACAGAGGCACAGCAAAATAATAGGCATAGTCTTCTTCAAACTAAAGGGGTGGCGAAAGCCACATACCTATGGGCTAGGCTTATAAATGCCCTTGGGCAGATAGCCTAGTATGAACCTATGAACCTATGAACCTATGAACCTATCACAATAAACAGAACATGCTGGAGGTATAGATTCCTGTCCCAGAGGCTTCCCATAGTCTGGAACACACTAACTATCTATATCAAACAAAGCTCCTCATTAGCACTCTTCAAGAAAATCTTGACGACTGGATGGGAAATAAAAAATTCACCCCAGGGATCACTTCTGTGACTCTGCTCGACAGGGGCACAGGAAAATAATTTTCTTGGGTGGCGAAAGTCAGGGTACCTTTTTGGCTATTATATAGGCCCTAGGGCCAATAGCCTAGTACTTACCTATGAACCTATGGTGTGCTCTGACTGCAACATGTGTCCTGCACTAGGATGCCTGCCCGCTCCTCTTTGGTTATCTTTTTGTGCATTGTCATCAGAATACCGATGTTGCTGAAGACTGGAGCCATGGAGGGCAACAGGAGCACGTAACAATGCAAAAAAGGGCAAATATTTATTTATTTATATATTGGTATATTTTACCATGACAGAAACAGAATCTGAAATATATACATTCTTTTCAAGGCATGTATAATATGTTCTTTAATATAACACAAAAATGACAGAAAATATTTATTTATTTTTATTTTACATTTGTTTACCGGGAAAGTCCAAATGGACAACAAGTCCATTTTCAGCGGAGGCCCGGGGAGAAAAGCTCCAAGACATACAGTGCATGAGAAAATTAGCAAACTTAGCCATTTAACATTTTACAAAATAGAGGATACATAATATTTCTTAAAAAAAAGTAGACAGATTACAATGTATGAATTTATACACCACGGAAAAAATTGGACTGTTGGACATGCTCCACTTAAAGGAATCCCAATCCCTCCGAGCTACATGCTCTAGGGACCTAAACCTTGTCATCACAATAAACAGAACATGCTGGAGGTATAGATTCCTGTCCCAGAGGCTTCCCATAGTCTGGAACACACTAACTATCTATATCAAACAAAGCTCCTCATTAGCACTCTTCAAGAAAATCTTGACGACTGGATGGGAAATAGGAAATTCACCCCAGGGATCACTTCTGTGACTCTGCTCGACAGGGGCACAGGAAAATAATTTTCTTGGGTGGCGAAAGTCAGGGTACCTTTTTGGCTATTATATAGGCCCTAGGGCCAATAGCCTAGTACTTACCTATGAACCTATGGTGTGCTCTGACTGCAACATGTGTCCTGCACTAGGATGCCTGCCTGCTCCTCTTTGGTTATCTTTTTGTGCATTGTCATCAGAATACCGATGTTGCTGAAGACTGGAGCCATGGAGGGCAACAGGAGCACGTAACAATGCAAAAAAGGGCAAATATTTATTTATTTATATATTGGTATATTTTACCATAACAGAAACAGAATCTGAAATATATACATTCTTTTCAAGGCATGTATAATATGTTCTTTAATATAACACAAAAATGACAGAAAATATTTATTTATTTTTATTTTACATTTGTTTACTGGGAAAGTCCAAATGGACAACAAGTCCATTTTCAGCGGAGGCCCGGGGAGAAAAGCTCCAAGACATACAGTGCATGAGAAAATTAGCAAACTTAGCCATTTAACATTTTACAAAATAGAGGATACATAATATTTCTTAAAAAAAGTAGACAGATTACAATGTATGAATTTATATACCATGGAAAAAATTGGACTAGTAGTTAGTTAGAAATATAATAAATCTTGCAGCCAGACCTGTTTGAGCAGAATACTTTACATTCAGACTTTATAAAGGTTGGACAGTAAATGCAAGCTTGAGTGTAGAGGGAAAGGAGAAGAGGGTAGTGGGATTTACTTTTAGGAAGTAAATGGGTATTTTGGAGTGAGGTAGATAGAGATAGGGTAATTAAGAAAGATGGATTTGGTCTGGGGCAATAGTTTGGGTAGCCTGTTGGGTGAACTGGGGATATTACAAATATGCTATATTAGCCAGGATCGATGCATGGGCAGATCCATGTAGTTGATAGGTGGGATTTTAGTAGGTTTTTTTTTTAATTGAACTATGTTAGAGTTGGATTTAATATCAAGTGGAAGGCTATTCCAGATTTTGGTGAAACTGCAGGAGTAGAGGAATTCTGCAGAGTGGGTTTTGCATTTTGCTATATCTAGTAATGCCTTATTGTTAGAGTGAAGGGTCCTCATATCTGAGTAGGGAGCTAGTAGGTTCTTTAGGGCTGGAGTTTTTTCAGGATGGTTTATTATTTGGTGAGCCATTTTGAGCTGGTTGAATTTTAGCAATGTGGGGTGTTCAAGCCATAAGAGTTTTCTGAGAGAGTGGCAGTGATGGGATTTGTAGTTGGCACCTGTTGCAAATTTTGCTATTTTATTGTAACAGGTTTCAAGTTTTGTTAAATCTGACTTTCTTAGGTTGGTAAGGATAGGGGAAACATAAAGTAGGGTTGAGGTAAGGTAAGTATTACCTTACTCTAGAAAATAGTATAAATGTTGGTTTCTTATTTCAGGAAAATGTATATGAACTCAAGCCAAAGGCTCTATCTCTGTCTGCCTTTGATATTATTGCAAACATTTCCGGTAAAAATATTGTATTTGGCTACAGAACACACTTAGGACTTCAAGTATAACCCAAGAGCTTCCAGCATGCCTGTGAATTTGTCTCCACAACTTTAGCTGCAAGAAATCATGACATTGTAGCCACAGCATGTTACAACTCATTCATTTTTTTTTCTGGAAAATCTTTAGTATTTTCACTTCTGACATATTGTAACTTAATACTCATATATTCTGGACATTAGTTTTATTCAGCCATTTCTGCAGAGGTCATACAGCCTTTTGGTGGAATCAAAACATTGTACCAGACTATGACAACAAAAGAAAGCCTGGCTTTACTAGTTATGTGTAAGAAGCCAAGTGTCAGATCAAAGTAGACAGTCACATTAAAGTGAAAATGGGAATTGTAAAAAGGTACTTTGGTGCAAAATCTACACATGCTGTACTAGTGGACTGTGCCACTTTTCAGAGGATGCACTACCTCTGACCTTTTAAGAATCACATAAATATAAAAGTTATATACCACTTTGACAGATCCTGTCCTCCCAATAGGCCATAACATTAATCAATCAGAAGAATTCTTGAAACTGCTATTTGCTTTCCTAAATCACCTGCTCCATCATTTTGTGCAGATATGATATACTTTCCAGGTGGAAATCAAGCATAGTGCTGGACTGTGACAACGCAAGCCCTCTGAAACAGTAGCTTTACTGGCCGTATGTAAGAGGCCATGTCTGGATCTCAAGTTGTAACCAGGTGAACACTACATACCTCTCAACCTGGAAACATCAAAAATCTGGACAAGGCCCATGAAAAATAGGTACAAATCTGTATGCTGATTAACATCAAATTTGCATACACAGTTATGTAACCACACCCACTCCAGTGTGATTGTGGGATACCAACTTTCAAACTCAAACTGAAGAACGGACAACCAAAATATGGCACCACCAGAGTCCCCCGGCAACCATTCCAATGCACCATTAACTGTCTATTTCGTCCCATTTACCATAAACACTAATGTGTGCATACTGCTTTACTTCTACAATGATCATTTGGATTTTATTTTTACATTTTGTATCACAATGCCCAAACACCAATAGAAATCTGCTAAACAAAGCAATAATGTCTCACAATGAAAATAGACTTGGCATTAAAACTTCTCTTCCCTTGAAACTCGCATTAATTGAAACAACATTGAAATCCACACCACATCCAAAGAAAATGCATGGCCAGGCAGTGGTGGATAAAGATTACCTTGGGCTGTTTTCAAATCATTGGCCCCTTGCACACCAAACAAGAAACATATATGTGTTCTTTGATACACCTTCCTAACTTTATTAAATTATATTCCTTGTACAGCACACTTGTTAGAACGCATTTTAAATTTATTGTTTGAACATTTTTCCAATAGGCAATGAAACGAAATGCATGAACCAATAATGACAAAACTGCTCAATTCAGAACATTTCCATTTCCATCATAAAAGTCTACTTTCACACCCACACAATATATATCTATATATAAAATCGAATGACAGTAGTGTAAGCCGTAGGCATCTTGCACAGCTTCTTGCACATATTTTCAATTTCAGTTTTTTTTTTTTTTCGGTGGGGGCGACAAACATTTTGGAAAGTTACTAGAATAAAATGTTATGTTACTACGATACATTTCACTGCCAAGGCTAGAACCCAGGACCCTGCACACTACAGTCAGAAAAACAAACCACTATACCAAATCAGCAGTTTCCTGAAAGATAGGAAGACAAACTTAAATGGCTATCATTTAGTGAATTCAGTTCTCACTTGTCACCATAGTTCTCAACCTCTTTGCACAAAAAACCTGGACAAAGCCAAATTATGGGGGAATACAGAATTCATTTCTCACTTCTCACCATAGCTCTCAACGTCCTAGCACAAAAAACCTGTACAGAGCCAATAATGGGGGAATACAGCCCCAAAATAGGGACAAATTTATCGTATAAACTTAGAAAATTGCTAGAATAAAAGGTTTTGTGATACCATTTATTTTCTGAAGAATATGAAGTCTGAAATTCAAATGCCTGTCATTATTTAGTGAATCCAGTCCTTTAGTGATTGCCACAAAAATCCTGAAAACCACAGACTTTGAGGGACAAAGCTGGAGACCTTGCAGATTTTTTTGCCTGGTGGTGCTGCGGTAGCGTTGTCACCTCACAGTAAAACGTTGTCCTGTTTGATTCTCAACTAGAGCGTCTTCTGTGTGGAGACGTGCATGAATGGGCATACCTTCGTTGAAGGTTGTGCGTCAGGGCTGGCAACTCGGCACGTAAAAATTTACTGCCAATCATTAGCAGACTGGAGTTCCACTGTGGCGTCCCCTAAACGGGAAAAGCCGAAAGACATAACAACAAAAATATTTCAACCTTTAATAGCTATGGTAAGGCATGTATGATGTAACAATGTGACCAGGCATTATCAACTTACACAAACTTGCTGTAGGTCTTCTGTTCTTTTTTTCCCTACACGAGCATTTTCATAAAAAAAAAATGCTTCTAACAATGGCAAGTGTAGGTACTATGAAAGTATTCCCTGGATTGTTTAAAAATAGCTTTCTTGAAGAGCTCAACATGCTGAGAATTGATGATTGGACTACAAAGTTACGGTATCATGTAGGTGAGAGAGGAAAAACAGGCTACTACTTAGCTGTGACGTGATGGTGACAGGTTTCTGCAGCGTACTAGTTTTGAAAACTTCTGCAGAATTACATGCCTCCAGTAGGATATTCCTACACAGTATCATCTGCTAGAAGATGAAGTCTTAAAATGATAAGTTCTAATATGATTTGCTGACATAAAAGGAAGGTAAATGCATCAACCTTACAAAGAAAATGACATAGTTAAGATTCTGTCCTAGAGCTGCCTTGGAAAATGAATCATTTTCTACTGCTTCTCATAATTAATGTTCAAACATATATGGAAAAAAACAGAATGTATATAGTATCTATACAGTGGCACTCCGCTAATTAGATCAGTGGAATAAAATACATACATCTCATATGGCTCTAATCGAGCTACTACATTATATTGAATATAATGCCCATTTAGGAAATTCCAAGTGAAAAATGCTTGACAAGAAAAACACAAGCACCACACACACACACACACACACACACACACACACACACACACACACACACACACACACACACACACACCCTTCCTCCAAACAGAAGTCCTGCTCATCAGCAAGAAAATCTTTCACTCTGCAGCGAACAAAACCTGCTCATCAGTAAACAAAACAAAATCCTTCACTCTGTAGCCCAGACTGCACACACATACCCTTCGCTCTATTGGGTACCTTTAGAATCAGAACAGAAGTCCTGCTCATCAGCAAGAAAATCCTTCACGCTGCAGCAAACAAAACAGAAAATCCTTCACTCTGCAGCCCAGACCGCCCTTCACTCTATTAGAATCCAAACAGAAGTCCTGCGTTCTACCAGCAAACAATTCCTGCTTCTCACCCAGAAAATCCTTCACTCTGCAGGCAGTAAATCCTGCTCATCAGACAGCAAACAAAACAGAAAATCCTTCAGTCTGTAGCCCAGACCACTAAAATCCATTAAATACCAGCAAACAAATCCTGTGTTGACTCTGCAGTTATGGCGTTTATCAGCAAAAGCCCGCCGGACAGGGCACAACTCCTTCAAGGCAGTCCTCCCAGTATTCAAAAAGACGCGCGTCATATGCACATCCAAGCTTAATTCCGACAGGCTGGCGGAGCTGATGTCATCACGTACATGATGACATCAGTTCTGAAAAGCACGGAATCTAAAATTATATTGAAAAATCGGAAATTAAGGGGTGCCACTCGGGAATCATGGCACCCCATTACTGGGACCCCAAAACTCGGTAAAAATCGAGTAATTTGGGACGGTTGGGAGGTCTGGAACACTAACTATAATGGTAGGCTGTAACAACAAAATATCTCTGAAAACTTGGGCTCAGAACTGTATATAAGAGGCAATATGTCAGTTCCACAAAGACAGTTCACAATAAAAAAGAAAAAAAGCAAAGACTCTAATAAGGCATTTGGTGTAAAACACTCAGTGTCCCAGTGGAACATCTAACTTTTGAGAGGGTATGCTACCTTTGACTGTGAAGGAATGACAAAAATATAATAGCCATTTGGCACTTTAACAGATCCTGCCCCCCCCCAACATACTATATCAATAATCAATCAGACGTGATTGTGTAACAGCTGTTTCTTTTCATAAATCACCTGTCCACAGCCTTTTGTGCAAAGCACCAAGTTAGAAACTGAGCATATTGCCAGACTGTGACAGCAAAAGTCTTCCTAAATGATGTTTTGCTAGCTGTGTTTAAGAGGCCATATTTCCATTCCCTGAAGACAATTCACAATAAAAATCATAAACTTCTATAACGTGTTTTAGTACAAAACGCACACATGCTGACCCTGCAGAATGTGCCCCTCCTGAAAAATTAGGGTATCTCTCACTTTGAAGGAATCACACAAATGTAATGGCCATATTGGTCTTTAACAGACACTACTCTCCCAAAAAATCATATCAATAATCAGTCAGAAGAGATCCTGTAACTGCCATTTGCTATCATACTTTTCATGTCCCGCAAAAGCAATACCCACATTCTGTAGACTTATAATGTATCACTGAGAAGAAAATAAGAACATATACTACATACAGTACCATATTTTAACTTTCTGCTATTAGACATATTCACTGAACCCAGCAAGCCATATTTTTATTTTTATAGTTTTCAAGTAAGGATCATATATTTTCACATGCAGTATATTTTGTCACCACTTCCCCATAAAGACATCCATTTTCTGTGTACACCTCTGATGTCTGATGGTGTATAAAGTAAAAAAAAAAATGAAAACGGGACAATAATTTATTTCAAACTCCCACTCTTAAACATGCCTGCATACTCCCTGCATTGGTTACTTGTAGTGATTTGGCATGACTTCTTTGCATATTCTTTCTAACTGGTTCCCCTATTTCTCATAAGATTCTATCAACTCTGCCAAGTGTATTATGAGGGGCTGCACCTCCTATAACCCCTAACTAATATAACCATTCTATGGGGTCCCATTATTTTTTGGGGAAGCCAAATTAAGTGAATGCACAGATTGCCCCCCTGTTCGCTACAAGTAACGTTTGCCCACACTCCCTGTCCCCTAAACAAGCCATGTTAATGACGGTTTTGCTTAACTCATGTAATGGCTCTTTGCTTTCATTCACAGTCTGCCCTAATGCACACAGCCACTTATGGCAATCACCTCTCATGTGTGAGTACCAAAGCTAGCGAAATAAGAACCCTAGTAATCTACTTCATTTGCTACTATAGGACAGAAACAACAGCCACAGTAATCTACTTCACTTCAACTATAGGACACATCAACTCCCCATCAACTTCAGTAAAAATGAAGCAACAAATGATGCAAGTGCATGATGCTGTCCACACATATATTTGGATTCATGCAGAAAAGGTTACAAAAAAGAATCAACACAGATGTATTTCAGCTTGGAGCTTTCAGGCACTTTGCTCTGTCTGCCATCAAGCCACAACGATGATCACTTAGTTGTGATCATCCTAACTGTCCTTTGTTGATATGCATCCAATGTCCTCGCAATGGATAACCACTTTTGATAATCATCTGTAATCATAAAAGGTGGTAAAAAAGCAACCACAGTAACATAGATCACTGCTGCTGCAGGATTAATCACTTTGCTTTGCCCTTAGCAAACTGCTCAAAATGAACATTAGCCTGAGCTCTCAACCTCTTAGCACAGCAAACTGGAACTAAACTAAAAGTTAAGGAAGGGCAAATGCCCAGAATCATTGACAAATCTGAAACGGTTTTCTTCTCTTATGTACTTAAAACTGGCTAGAATAACAGGTTTTGCATTGGCATCTGCTGTTCTAAAGAATACAAAGTCTGCAACTCAAAAGTCTTTCATTATTAGTGTCAGTAGCATTCATCAATTTATGAGAGCAGAAAGGTACGAGTCCTAGCCAGCTCAGCATTAATGTACCCATTTATGAAACCTGCCACAGCTCATGCCCCATGAATGAAAGAGTCCCTAGGAGAAAGTAGTTTAATACACTGAAACAGCTGAGAAAAAAAAATCTAACATGTTTTAAGTATGACAACAATAATAAGGCAATATGCAGACCACTGTCTTTCCAAAACTAAGGTGGCTGAACTAAATTTGTCAACAGAGTCTCCATCTCCCATACCTCTCAACTTCTTTGCTCAAGAATGATTCACAAAGCCAACAATAATTGGGGGATAAGGGCTTACAACTGAGGAAAATGTTTAAATATTACTCTAAATCATTTAAAAGTTAATAGAAAAACAGGTTTTGCATCAGCAAGCATTTTTTTGCTCAATAAAAAGTATGAAGCTCTAATGATTCCATTACTGACTGACTTTACCCTCACCAACTTACCAGAAAGTCAAACATTTTATGAGGAACAAAGTAAAATATAAGGCATCAACAAGGATTGTAGCCAGAAATTTACAAATTGCACATCCCCAAGCTATATTTCACCTCCCATTAGGGAAGTTGGTACTGCAGTACATTATCTGTTAGCCATATGACCAGACTGCCTTTTGTTTATAGTCTCGCATTGTAACAAGTCTCTGCAGAACAGCCAGAAGACCTTCAGTTACAAGGCATTACTGTGACAAGCCCCTATACCATATCCTGGCAGCCAGTCCCATGCATGTCCATTCACACTGGTGCTAACATTCAGCACTAAGTATCCATGCTATATCACAACAGCCAGTCCCAGAGGTCCAGCCACACCAGTGCCAGTTTTCACCATCAAGTATGTGTGCTATATCATGGCAAGTAGTCCCACAGCTCCATTCATACAAGCAACAGTATGTACCACTAACAAGCCTCTGTGTCACAACATGGAAGTTGATCCACAAAGTAACGTTCATCCTCTGCACTCAGGCAAGCTAGGCCACCACATAATATGTGCTCTTAACACCAAACAAACCACAACCGAAAACTAAAACTGGTAAAAACAGGCACAGCAGGAAACCATAAAAGCGGGCAAAAATTGAATACTGTCACACCAATACGGAATAAAATAAAGAAAAAACCTTTAATGTGAGCGCTTTCGGCAAGCACATTAACTTGCCTTCTTCATGGTGAGATCTGATCATAAACTAATCTCACTGGAAATCCACATCCCGCCCCCACCCCAAACAAAAAAGACCACAGTGAAGAACTTCTCTAAAGCAAACTTCACACTACTCAAGACTGGTGTGGTATCCTTCAAGGCCCCTGAGCCAGTGGAAACCACAACCTAAGCTGCGGAAGCCCTTACAAATGCCTTCTATGAACACCTCCAGGACTGCATGGATCAGGCAATCCCAAATAAAACCAAGACTCTTTCCACAAAGGGCAAACGTCCAGACTGGTGGACCCCAGCCATTAACAAACTTTACAATAAGAGGAGAAAGCTATTACATGATAGAACAAAATCCATAAAAGGGAAGTCACCCCTGATCATTATTAGTAAAAAAATACGAGCACTCATAAAATCAACTAAGGCCAATTTTGAGAGAAAAATTGCCATGGATTCAAAGGACAATCATAAGGCCTTTTTCAGCTATGTTAAGAACCTGGGTGGAAACTTCCAGATATGCTCAGAATTAGTCCAAAATTATACAAAAATCACTGAACCCACAGACATTGCCAACATACTGGCAGACAGGTTCAGTGCAAACTTCACCCCTCTCCCCCCCCTAAAGGAGAGATAACTATCCCAGCGGAGTGTAGCCTCCCAGACATCTCAAATGCGCAGGTGAAAGCTGCTCTCTCTAAAGCTAAAAACACAGCATCAATGGGACCGGATGGTGTCCCCGGCTGTGTGCTACACGAGCTAAATGAGGAAATAAACCTGCACATAAGGCAGCTGTTTAATCTCAGCCTTACCACAGGATACGTGCCCAAGGAGTGGCGTACGGCAACTGTGGTCCCACTCCACAAAGGCGGTGCCTCTACGGACCCTGGTAATTACCACCCCATAAGCTTAACAAGTCTAGTCTGCAAAGCTATGGGGAGGATCATAATGGAGCTCATAAACAAAGATATAGGGGACTTGCAGACATTGGACCCGACCCAGTTTGGCTTCGTCAAGGGCAGATCATGCCTTTTGAACTTGCTCGACTTCTTCAAAACAGTCACCAAGGCCATTGATGAGGGAAAGGCAGTCCATACAGCCTACCTTGACCTTGCAAAGGCTTTTGACACAATACCCCACTCAGGTATTGTAGAAAAACTTACCAGCTTAAATGTAAACCCATATGTCACAAGATTGGTTGCAAACTGTCTTAAGGACAGAACCCACAGGGTTAGAGTTGCTGGCGCTATGTCAGACTCCAAGCCGGTCACAAGTGGTGTCCCACAGGGCTCGGTCCTTGGCCCCCCTATTGTTCAGCATCTACTTCTCAGAAGTACAGGCCAACATGGGAGGACTTTGGCTGACAAAGTTTGCAGATGACTGCAAATTGGGCGCCATAGTGGAAAGTGCATCGGACACGGATATCCTTCAGAAGGGACTCACGGAAACAGATAGCCGGTGCCAGAGCCATGGCCTGAAGTTAAACGCCAAAAAATGTATAGTCATACCCTTTGGGAAAAACAAGGTAACCCCAAGCTACCATATAGGTGGCAATCCACTAAGCACAGAAGAGGTTATCAGGGACCTGGGGACCCAGGTTGACAGTGGCCTTTCTTTTGACACTCACGTTGCTAAAGTGGTTAGAAAGACCTTCTACATTGCCCACCTGATCATGAAGGGATTCACATCCAGATCTAGTGAGGTCATTGTTCCCCTGTACTCTTCACTTATCAGACCAATGATCGAGTACAATGCCCCATTCGGGATGTATCTCACCCAACATCTGCAGCAATTGGAGAGACCCCAAAAGTTCCTCACCAAAAGGATAAAGGGACTCCAAAATCTGTCATATGCTGCCAGATTGAAGAAACTCCAGCTCTATTCAGTCGTATACCGTCTGCTCAGAGGTGACATGTGCCTGACATACAAGGCCATGTCCAACCCGGAATTAATGGACATTCTCCACCTCAAAAAATCCAAATCCACCAAAACCACTCGAGCAAGCGACTTAAACCTTAGCACGGATATAAATAGGACATGCTGGAGGGAAAGATTTATCACTCAGAGACTCCCTATGCTGTGGAATAAAATCCCGGTCCATGTGAGGCAGAGCACCTCGCTGGCTCTGTTCAAGAGAAATCTTGACCTGTGGATGAGAGATCGTAGGTTTACCCCGGGAATCATCTCTGTGTCACAGCTGGACAGAGGCACAACAAACTAATGGGCACAGTATTTTTTCATATAAGGGGTGGCGTAAGCCACAAAACTTTGGGCTAGGCTTATAAATGCCTTAGGGCAGATAGCCTAGTATAAACCTATGAACCTATGAACCTATAAAACAGTTTTGGTTCTCCTTATATACTATTCAGCTGAATAAACTGATGAGTCAGCCTACTTAACAAGCAGGAAAATTTTAAAGTAGCCTCGCCACACAACATAAAATAAACCATAAGTTGCTATATAAATCTTATTCTTATAAAGGAATATATGTCAGACACCAATAAATATTATAAACACATAACAATGTTTCAACAAAATTACCAAATTATTAACTAAAAACTATAAACTTAAACAATGTATAAATATATATATATATGAGTATAAAAATATGGTAAGTGAAACCATAAACAAAAATTAACATAAACAGTAAATCCAAAAATCTATCTAAATGAACCAGAAATGTATATGTATGTGTAAACCCTTTAATGTCATCATTTAAGGGCCAAATATCTCAACATGCAATTTGATAGAAAGGCTCTCATTCAAACCCGGAAAGACTTGTGCTCTAGTCTTAATCTGCCATATAAGCTCATCAATTTCCAAAAGGACTTGCCATGGTCCTCCCCTAATATCAATGCTCCTATGTTGTAAAACTGCAAATTTGAAAGCATGATCAGGATAGTCTAAAATGTGTTTGGCCAGTGCATTGTTAGAGTCATTCCTACTTATAGCATAACAATGTTCATAAATACGTTGTTTTAGTTTCCTTTCCGTTTTGCCAATGTAGAATGCATCGCATGAAGTGCACAAAGACACATATATAACACCTTTAGATTCACAATTATATCTATAATTCATTTTGTACATCTTGTTATTGATGAAAATTTGCTTGGTCACAAAAATATGTTTATAGTATGAACATGAGCCACATTTAAACATTCCTTTAGTTCTATGTGTACTGTCTCTTTTCCTCTCTAGGAGCGATTTTAAATTCTGGCCTCGCCTATATGTTATTTTAGGCCTAACCCCTAGTGCTTTAGGTAACTTTTCATCACCTTTAATTATGTTCCAGTTCTTATTAAGAACTTCTCTAATAGCCGAATGGTCAAGTGAATATGTACAAAGAAAACTAACTTGATGGGCTATAAAGTCATCAGACATGTTAGTTGACTGCTCGCCAAGAAAGCCTTCATGGTAACTCAAATTTTTAATAGGGGTGCCAACTAGATCAGATAGCAACGGTGTAAAATGCCCCATACTCCTTTTGTTTATGATTTCATTTTTAATATTTGAAACTAGGGTAGAAGGATACCCTCTATTCAGAAACATTTTTTCTAGCAAGTCACATTCATGGTTGAAATCGGTTTCATCAGAAACCATACGGGCAGCTCTAACCATATCAAACTCTTATAACTATGGTTATAATCATCCCTAGTGAGCTGTATGTCAAGGTAATTGATCGCTTTTTCCCCTATAGTGTAAGTAAATTCCAAAAAGTTGGTAGTCTGAGTGATGTTATTAATGAAAGAAGGAATAAGAGAAAGATCACCTTTCCAAATACAGAACATGTCATCCTGGTATCTGGTATACCAGGATACATGATTCTGAAAAAATGAATCTTTAAACAAAAAATTGTGTTCCCAGAATGCCATAATGGCATTCGCAAAACTACTGCCACAGGGGGAACCCATAGCTACCCCCGACTTCTGTAAGAAAAATTGGCCTTCAAAAACCATAAAGTTGTTACTCAGGACAATTTCTAAAAGTGTCTCAACTAAATCAATGGTATCACCATTTACTTTTATCATAATTAAGAATTCCCTAGTCCATTCAATACCTAACTGCTGCAGAGTAACCGTATATAAATCTTTGATGTCAATTGTTAAAAAATGAGCATTAGGCTAAAACTCAAGGTTGTTAATATGGCTAAGAAACCCCCACAAATCCTTACAGATTTGTGTTTCGCTGCCAATATATGGTTTTAAGACACTATCAATATATTTGGCACACCCGTATGTAATTGATCCCCGACTGTCAACTATTGGTCTAAATGGGGGATCAATTAAAGTTTTATGAATTTTGGGGGTGCCAAATAATGCTGGTGTTTTAGGGGCTAACATTATAAGGTAATGGTATAGGTCAATGTCAATAAGGCCCTCCAAAAATAGATCCTCCAGGACCCCTTTAACCTTTCTATGTGCCCCATTAACCTCATTTAATGTTACCTGTGTATATGTGGCAGTATTGAGGTGTTTGACCATACTATCAACATACATATCATGTTGCATAAACACAAGGCCACCACCTTTATCGGGCTTCATGACCCTAATATTACAATCGTTCAGCAAATTGAAGTAATCAAATTCCCAATTACTAATATTGTTACTCATATTTTTAAAATGCTGACAATTTTTGATAGCCCAAAAATCTATCTCGCACATTTTTTTCAAAAACACTCAAGTCTGGATGAATAAGTGGGTTAAATACACTAGAAACCCTTAAAGAACTGACCATACTAGTGCTGCTACCCATAAGCAGATTGAGGTTAAGTTTACGGACAAATAACTTAAGGTCTATAATAGTTTTAGCAATGTCCATGTGTCTCCCGGGGACATAGGTTAGGCCCCTAGATAGAAAATTGACAATTTCTTGATCCACATCCAAGGAGGTGTAATTATATATGTTAAAGTCACCATCTGAGCTTGTGTAAACACGTGATCCACAAGCTAGTTCTTGAGTGTAAACTATCGTCTCCTCGTTCTCCTTTTGTTCCTCGCTTGTGGCCGGTTCCAATTGGACTGGTGATTGTTGGTTCGGTTGTTGTTGGTTGGTTGAAAATCCTGGTGGTTAGAACTATTGCCCCTATGATTGTCCCCCTGTTGTCTGTCAAGGTTGTTGTTATTACTACCAACATTATTGTCTCTATTGCCATACCCATTATTGTTCTTAGAAAGCCTCTCACTACATCTGAGTGGCTGATCGTCCATACATCCATTTAGTGGACTATCATTACGTGTACTAGAGGACAAAACTTTCTCAGTCAAGTTTCCATCTATGTTATAGGCAGGTGACTGATTACTTGGACCATTGAAAGGGGGCTTAGGGTAAGCTCTTTTACTGGCATAATCGCTAATGTCTCTAGTGATTTTTTTCTTTTTAATAATGAGTTTATTCAATGCAGACTCGATACTGGTATTAATTCTACAATAGTCGTACTTATACCTGTAAAAGTCAGTGTGGCTTTATGTGCTCTTAACACAGTACCCATGGTCAGAGTAACAGCATTAATGCATTTAACCCACCACATTGTATACCTCTGAATTCACAGACTTCAAATAGACTAGCATATTAAAAACATATGATGAACTCAACATTCAAATGCAGAATTTCCAGACCCCATGTAGCCTCAGCTGTCACTTATCCCAATGAATTTTACTCCCAAGAAGCTGCATAAACCAAGCTGTAACAATCAGCACCAAATATACTGGTGTAAAAATAAACCATCTGGGTGAAAGACAATAATAAGCTATATAATAAAATAAAAAATAAAACATTAAAGGCCTACAATAAGCCAAACTCTTCTCATTTTAAAATTATGTTGAAAAGCTCAGAAAAATATATGAAAGTTACCAGAAGGAAGACCATAGTGGAACCCAAATTAAAATTGTCATCTACAGACAAAGATATTAAGAAATCCTTCTTTAACTACTAAAACTGTCAGACTAAGTAATTGAAAATAGGCATCATTATGCCCCTCCATAACGAGGCTCTATCTCAGATCCCAGGAAGTATAGACCCAGCAGCTTGTTTGTAAAGACATTCAATGTATTACTTTAAATCTGATTTCATAAACTCCAAAAAAAGAAAAAAACAGCAATGCTTAGTTTTTTATTGTACAGGAATGCTAGATATTAGCATCATATCACTTTTGCATCACATGCACTATCATTATTATTTTTCATTATTTTTTGTTTTTTTTTTACAAGTATATGCTTTGTATACATGAGTACCTATTTGATAAAAGCATTTTTAGGTATTTTAAGGTATTTGATATATTAGGACAGTTTGTCTAGATTTTAATAAAACATTCTTGTTTTGTTTTATTAAGTTATGATGGATAATTTAACATTTATGGTAGGGCATATACTTTTCTCGGAGTTTTATGTTGTAATGTTTCATTTGTATTTCATATAGATGGTTTTGTTGTCGTATATTATTTTGTGTGTTTATTTGTTTATATATATATATATATATATATATACGTGATTATTTTATTTTTTTTAGTTAGGTTTGGTTTGTTTTAAGAACATTGTTAGGTGGATGTTTGCTCCACCTAATTAATTATTCAATTATCCAGTTGTGCTGCTGATATTTAACTGTTGCTTGAGATCGAGTATGTTAAATCTGAAGAAGCATGCCTGTGTAGCATGTGAAAGCGCTCCTTTTTATTATATATTTTATTTTTTATCATTAAAAAATTTTGGTTTCATATACATCGTGGTGGTTGTGTCCAGTTTTTCCTCCTTTAAATCTGATTTCATAAACTCCAAAAAAAAAAAACAGCAATGCTCCAGACCCACAACAGTACGATTTTATAGAAAGGAGATTGTGGCTATCTGATTTAGTAAACTATTTCAAGAAAGTCACTGCAGCTATGGATAACAGCAACGCCGTTCATACAGTGTACTAGGGTCTAGCAAAGTCCTTTGACCCTTCTCGCCATTCTGTTATTTGAAGTAAGCTTAAATGTCTAAACACAGGCCCTTAAGTTGTAAGACAGATTGCAAGCTAGCTTGCCATCAGATTCTAACCCAGAAAGCAAAATTATAGTGGCATTCTTCAGAGATCAGTAACGGCTTCCTTTCTGTTCAAGATCTTTTTGTTGGTCTCCAAACCTCTAAATGGAAAATATTTTGTACTAAATTTGCTAATTACTGTAAACTGATGTTGTCATTAACTCAGCAGCTTATACCAACAAGGGCTAAACTATACCAATCAAAAGTGTTTTAGGAAATTACCGTAAGTTAAAAGCAAAGGAGTGTAGCATTGTCTCCTTGGATAAGCAAAACATAACAGCAGCTTACATTATAGCTGGCAATGCACTCCAGAATTATATGGTCATCAGAAATCTCGACAGTTCTCACTATCTTTTGATAATTATGCAGCAATGTAGTCAGGAAATCCTTCTGTCTAGTCCACTTAATAATTTGTGGTACCTTATCCAAGTTGAAAGAAGTTATCTTTCCTCTGTTCTCTACCATGATCAGACCAGTTATAGAATATAATACCCCTTTTTGTATGCATCGGTTCAAATACATCACAGAGCTAAAAATACCCTAGAAGTTCTTAACTAAAAAGACCACCAGACTAGACACCATTATTTACCAAGAGGGGCTTAAAAGTCTATCCCTATATTCTTTGTTTGTATAGACTCCTGTGATGTGTTTTCTGTCTACCATTCTGTGTTATTGATGACTCAACCCTCCTTGATCTCCTGCACCTCCACAAAACAAATGGTTCCACAAACACTCAAACTAAAGACTTGAATCTCCATCAACATACAAATAAGACATGCTGGAGGGACAAATTTATTCCTCAGTACATCCCTCATCTATGGAATGTGTTAAATAAAAAACAGTTATCCATTCTTGCTTTAAGGCACACCTTAACAATAAGATGGGCTCCCATAAATTCATCCCCATCCTAACTTATTGTCTCCCCTGGAGACAGGCAATGTGATGAGGGTGGGTGCTGACAAGGGCAGACTCTACGTTGAATACTTTGTGAATCAGTGAAGCCATAAAGATGTCCAGTAACCAGTAGTTTCATTTTTTTTCTGACCATAGTAATGGGAAATGGTAACTAACCTGTGACCTATACTATGAAGTATAAGCACATGTGATTGGTTGCCCTTAACAACCACTCATAAATCTAAGTTTGCAATCTCATGTTATTACTATGGTAGATACAACTATGCTTGTATTTGGTTGCCCTTAGCAACCAATCACAGTGCTTTCTGTCAATCTGTAGTCTAGTAGTCACTTGACTTAAGGCTGACAGGAATTGTACAGTTGTTTTGAGAGTGTACTTACTTTTATTGTGGCAGGAAGCCAATGAAAACATGGGCAATGATAGCAGCAATCCCTGCCCACAGCAGACTATACATACCTTTTCTTGTTTTTAGTTTTAGTACAGTCACTGTAAGGGGAGGATCCCTGCATACGTCTCAACTTCTTTCCTCAAGAATTTTTATCATAGCCAAAAATAACGGGGTGGTAAAATTAGGTAGAATCAAACATAATGCTGTGGTAAAATCAATGAGAATTTATAAGTATTACTCTCGGCTGGAGTGCGGGGAGTGCCTTCTGTGTGGAGTCTGCATGTCCTCCCCGCAGTTGGGTGGGCGTTAGAAAGACATACATAAATGGGCGTGCCTTCACTGAAGGTTGGACGTTGAGCTGGCACTTCGGCGTTCGTGAAAATCTACTGCCAATCATTAGCGGATCAGAGTTCCACTGTGGCGACCCCTAACCGGGAAAAGCCGAAAGACAAACAAACTCTAATTCACTTAAACTTTAGTTAAACAGCAGGTTTTGCATCAACATGCGTTTTTTGAACAGTAAGAAGTATGAAACTCTAATGTGTAGCATTACTGTAATCCACGGTGATTTAACAGAAAATCAGGAACAGGGCAAAAAAAAAAAATGCGAAGCAAAAATCAGAGATGTTTTGCAAAATCAGGTACAGCTGGAAGGTTTTATATATACATATATACATATATATATATATATATATATATATATATATATATATATATATATATATATATATTTATCTTTAACTGATTGAGTTAGTCTCACTAAGCTAATGGCCTCTTTTTAGGAGAAACCCAATGTTTTTTTTTATACCACTAGGAGAAATTTGGCCATGGTATCAGGGTACTTCCCCTAGTCTTTTTGATAGGTCCCATGGATTCCTTTACATTCACCTCATCTACCACCAACTCAAGCAGATGGGATCTTGATTAAATGTCTCATCTGAAGGTGGACACACTCAGGAGTGCACCCCCCTCCAATGCTGCACTGCAATGGCAGCAATCCAATCACACAGAGTGGATTCAAGACCACAGCCTTCTGGTCTTCCGGTACTAAAAGTAAGCATTCACCCTGTTGTGCCACTGACACTATGCTTTCAACTTCTTTGTTTAAGAATTGTGGACATAGCAAAGCACATTGAGAAATGTAATCACCTAAAGTCCACACAGGATGAAAAATACCACAATTGTTTTAAAGCGTCTATATCACGTTATCGAAATCTTACTACATCGAATCACTAAAGGTCGACCTCTAGTGATCAATGTAGTAAACCATCGAATAACATTTAAGAAAAAAACAAACAAAAATAAAAACTAACTAGCGTAGGCAGGGGGCAAGCCCCCTGCACCCCCCCCCCCACACCCACCTACTTAAATATTCCAACTCCAAGACCGCACTACATTGAGGTAAACAGAAATCTCCCTCTACGGAGATTTCTGTTTACTTACACAATGTTCTGCGCTTTTGATGTTGTGGTGCTTCGATATTGTTGGCTTTCGACATCGTGAAGTAGACCCATTTTAAAATGTGCACACTCACACCCATGGACACTCGCATACCTGCACATGTGTAGTCGTAGACACTCACAGGCACACACGCACTGAAATCAGAATTTCTTCTTCTGGGAAAAAAAAAGAAAAGAAAAAGAAAACATAGACTGCACATATCTCCAGATTACCCTGGCATTAACATGCATTTTTTGAACAATAAGACATACGAAACTCTAATGACTACCATTACAGACTGACCATAGTCCTCAGTGACTTGACACAGAAAATCAAAACTTTTAGCGGGACAGGGGAAAATATTAGGGCAAAATAAGAAAGGTTCTGCAATATTAATTGACAGGTTAGAGCTCTTTTTTTCATTCTTTGCAGTCAGTCATACTGCCAGTACTGTATATGCATCTAGACAGTCAATAAGATGCAGAAGCAGGCAGGGCCAATAATACATGTTTCCTGTGTGTTTTTTTTTTTCCTGTCCTTATTGTAGATTGTAACACAACTACTGTAACAGAAAATTAAGAAACAATCTTGTTTAATTAAAAATCAAGCCTGTTTCTTTGTTTTCTACTAATTGTAGTTGAATAAGTGTTTTTTTTTATGAGTCAACAAAGGCCACAGGCTATGAGCTTGTGGAAGCTTCCGCCCCCCTCAATCCATGGTTACAGCATCCTTGATGACATACTTCTGTCATGACCTGCATGGATTTTTGTGCTTTCCTGCAGTTGGCCTGTGCCACACTCATCTCTTGCGTCTATATTAGATCACCAAACACTCAAAAAAGTGAGTGGTGATTAATTGACCCTATGTAAGCGAAAGCTTACAATTTCAAACTGTCAGAACAGCGATTTTTTTTCCAAGGGAAAAAAATCGCTGTTCCAACAAAAAATAAATAAATAAATAAATAAAACACTTTAAACATTACATTAAGTGGGGGCCTTTGCCCCCCCACACCCCCCTACTTAAATATACCAACTCCGAGACTGCACTACAGTGCCGAAAATGGCAAAGTAACAAAGCGGCCAAGCGAATTCTTTCCCAGGGAAAGAATTTGCTTAAAAGCCGCTTCAATATTTTGCCGTTTCAGTCTTTTGAGTGAGACCAAGACGCATTCGAAAGGATGCATCTTCGGTCTTCTAATAAGGAACCCATCTCTCTTGGGTCAGTTACTGTGGCAATGGGGCTGTCCATGTTTCTATGCTGCCATGCCTGCACATCATGTACATTGTATGCCTGTAGTGGTCTCCCCCATCTGTTACCTGTTACGTCCATGCTGTGGTCTCCTAAGCTTTAGTTCCAGACTTCCTGCTGTGTGCTTCTCATCCCTGACATTGGATGCAATGAGTGCAACATGCCCTGCATTTTGCTGCTATTGCATGACCTTTTTTTTGGACTGCTGTTAATCCTCTACTGACACCTGTGTTCTGGTATTTTTGGCTTAATATCACAGTCTTGAAGCCTATGGTATTGAAAATCACAATCTTAAGACCATAGTATTGAAAGACCAAAACCCTGAAGGCCACAATATTGAACTCCTAGACTTGCCCTCAGCAGGACCCATGTTAGCACTCATTCCTGGGTCCAGACCCCTGCAGGACCCATGTTAACACTCATTCCTGGCTTCACAGTGGTAGTGGAATTCAGTATTTGAGATTTGTAAACATTGTGGTCTTCAGCATTTGGGTCTTTCAGTGTTATGATCTCAAGATTATGATTTTCAAGATTGTAGGCTCCAATATTATGATAGTAAACCTTTGTCTTCTGTCTTCTGCACTACACCTCAAGCAACACATAGCCCTTCAAAACCCACGCCATCAACACCCACACATAGCAGCACTAAACCCACATATGTAGAGGCCCTTAACATTAACCTGCCCAAGCAACAAGGACTTCCGAAGCTAAAATGCAAATAAACACCAGTCACAACCAAAGTGACACATAGCTCACAACACCAGTGTGCCACCCAACAACAGCCCCTAAAACAAGACAATGTACCCAACACTTTAATCATAAGTGACTCTATAGTCAGGCACACTGATGTCCCACTCACCAGGCTGAACAAGGAGAAAATTAGTCAGCTGCCTGTCGGGTGCCAGGATCCACCACATAATGCATGCACTCAAGTCACTCCTCAACAAGTACAAATACAACAATGTCATTGTCTATGTTAGAGTGAATGACTTGAAACATACCTCCCTGGACTACTTGAAAAGAGACATGGAAGAGCTCTCAGATCATGTGGCCCAGGCAGGTATGACCCTAGCCCTGAGTAGCATCCTGCCTTTGCCCAGAATGATACCACAGTATAAGGACAAAATGATTGACTTCAACAATTGGCTAAGCTTCTGGTGTCATTCAAAGGGGACTCAGTATCTGTCTGGCTGGGAAGACATGATCGACAAACCACGATGCTTTGCCAGAGATGGTCTGCACCTGTCACCCCTGGGATTCAGGTTAATGCTAAAGCTCTTGCCACCCCTATAGTGCCTTTTTTAGGCAAGGTTCAAAGGATAAAACCACCACCGTAACAAATACAAGCATGCAAAATCTGAAGGTAATGCTACTCAATGCTAGAAGTCTAAACCTCAAAATGCACTCTCTCGAGGCACTCCTAAAAATGGAGAACATCGATATCTGTGCAGTAACTGAGACCTGGTTCAAGGCTCCAGAGACCACCTCTGCAATACCAGGCTACAACTCTTACCACACTTTTCAGCCACCAAAACAAGACCGAAACACTAAAGGTGGAGGAGTGTCCATATTCACCAAGGATATTCACAACTCCAGGATAGTTGCCCAACACAATGCATCTGAAATTCTCCAGGTGCAACTAACACTAGGTAAGACTGCAATCCAAATTGTAGCTTGCTACAGATCCCCCACCATGCCCCAAGATTCTCACTACACCTTTCTAAACATAATGGAAAAATATTAGATACAACCAAACACTTGGGTTGGGAGGGTGGCCTAATGGTTAAGGTGTTTGCCTTACAAATACAAGGTGCAGGGTTTGAGTTTCACAAGGGATAATTGGCTAGGCTTAAAATGGCTCACAAGGGCAGTTAGCTTAGTACTAACCTATGAACCCTAATACTGGGTGGATTTCAACTACCCTGCCATTAACTGGGAAAACTACTCGGGTACAACACCTTTTCCCAACGGTTCTTGGAATTCATAAATTCCAACACCCTGGATCAACTAATCCATTGTCCCACCAGGGGCTCCAATATCCTAGACCTGGTCATTACCAATATGGGAGATAGATGCTCCACACCAGTGGTCACCCCCTCATTGGTCAGGTCTGACCATAAGCAAATCACCCTTGACATCCACATCCCACCCCCACCCCCCAGTAAGGAAACCTCTGTAAAAAACTACTCCAAAGCCAACTTCATGCTACTCAAGTCAGAAGTGAAAAACTTCATGGCACCCATGCAGACGGGGTCTGAAAGTTCGACTGCTGAATCCTACACTAAGACACTGTACGAGCACATCCACTCATGCATGAATCATGCCATCCCAAATAGAACCAAGATGCTCTCCTCCAAAAAAAGGAGGCCAATCTAGTGGTCCCTGCCATAAACAAACTATACAACAGAAGGAAGAAACTGTTGCAGAAAAGAGGAAAATCCCAGGATGCAAAAAAACTCCCTTACCAGCCTCAGTAAAAAGCTGAGATCCCTCATAAAATCCTCAAAAGCTAGTTACGGAAATAAAATTTCCAAACATTCCAAAGAC
The DNA here is from genome assembly GCF_019279795.1 of Protopterus annectens. Classification (NCBI taxonomy): domain Eukaryota; kingdom Metazoa; phylum Chordata; order Ceratodontiformes; family Protopteridae; genus Protopterus; species Protopterus annectens. Next base: position 922,856,932 of record NC_056727.1, on the reverse strand, counting down.
AACCACAAGGCATTCTATAGTTATGTCAAGAATTGAAATGGCAATACTCAGATCTGCTCTGAGCTACAACAGAACGGCATTAAATATATTGATCCCAAGGATATTGCCAATATCCTGGCAGATCGATTTAGTGCCAACTTCACCCCCCCTCACCCCCTAAAGGGCCCATCTCAATACCAAAAGATTGCCAAATTCCAGTAATCACGGCCACACAGGTAGAAACCGCACTCTCCAAAGCTAAGACTACAGCATCAATCGGACCAGATGACATCCCGGGCTGTGTACTACATGAACTACAAAATGAACTGGCACCTTACCTAAGTGTCATATTTAATCATAGCCTCATCTCAGGCTTCGTGCCCATTGAGTGACGCAAAGCTACAGTTATCCCACTCCACAAGGGGGGATCCACCTTAGATCCAGGGAATTACCGTCCCATCAGTCTGACGAGCCTGATCTGCAAGGGCATGAAACGCATTATCATGGAACTTATAAACAAAGACATTGGCAACCTTCAAACACTGGACCTCACCCAGTTTGGGTTCATGAAGGGCCGATCTTGTCTTCTGAACCTGATTTACTTCTTTGAATCAGTCTCCAGAGCTGTGGATGAGGGTAAGGCGGTCCACACAGCCTATCTGGACCTCGCCAAGGCCTTCGACACCATCCCCCACTCTGGAATCATAGATAAACTTACTAAGCTGGGCATAAATCCCTATGTCACTCGATGAGTTGCCAGCTGGCTTACTGACAGAACCCAGACTGTAAAAGTAGCCAACTCCAAATCCAGCTCCAGACAAGTGACAAGTGGAGTACCTCAGGGTTCAGTCCTGGGACCGCTCTTGTTTAGCATCTACTTCTCGGAAGTACAGGCCAACACCAAGGGACTCTGGCTAACAAAGTTTGCAGATGACTGCAAACTGGGAGCTATTATTGAATCCCCGAATGATGTGGATATACTACAAAAGGGCCTTACAGAAACAGATGCTCGGTGCCAGAGCCATGGGCTCAAGCGTAATGCTAAGAAATGTATAGTTATCCCCTTTGGGAAAAAACATGTGCCCATGAATTACCACATAGGTGGCAGTACACTAAACACTGAAAGTGTGATGAGAGACTTAAGGACACAGGTGGACAGTGGTCTCACCTTAAATAACCACATTGCCACAACAGTGAGGAAATCCTTCTATGTGGCACACCTCATCACTAAGGGCTTTTCATCCAGAAAAAAGGAGGTCATTGTCCCACTGTACTCATCCCTCATTAGACCTATTATAGAGTATAACGCCCCGTTTGGTATGTACCTCACAAGACATCTGCAACAGCTGGAAAGGCCGCAGAAATACCTCACTAAAAGAATCACAGACCTAAAGCAGATGCCATATGCTGACCGTCTAAAAAAACTCCAGCTATACTCTGTGGCATATCGTCTACTCAGAGGCAATCTCTGCTTAACATACAAGGCCATGTCAAACCCTGAGCTGTTGGACATGCTCCACTTAAAGAAATCCCAATCCCTCAGAGCCACACGCTCCAGAGATCTAAACCTTGTCATCACAATGAACAAAACATGCTGGAGGGATAAGTTCCTGATTCAGAGACTCCCCATACTCTGGAATAGACTGCCCATACATGTCAAGTAGAGCGCCTCCTTGGCCCTCTTCAAAAGGAATCTTGATGATTGGATGGGAGATAGGAAATTCACCCCAGGGATCATGTCAGTTGCCCTGCTAGACAGGGATCCAGGGAAGTAAATATTGTGGAAGAAATATCCAGGGAATTGTTATGGCTAGGCTTGTATAGGCCCTAGGGTCGATAGCCTAGTACCAACCTATCAACCTATGAACCTATAAATATTTCTGTGCGGTTATTGCTATTTTGGGATGTTTCTTGCTTTACTGTGGAATGCTTTTGTGTGATTCCACCTATTTGGATGTGTGCCTTGTAACTTTCTCATACCTCTCAGCTGTCCCTGATTTTCAGGGACGTTCATGATGTTGAGTCAAATTTTAGCTGTATCCCTTTTAATCCCTCCTAAAACTGATGACTTTTGGAGAAAAGATGGGGAATTATACTTAATAAATAATGGCAATAACTAGTGTTATAGTATTTCTAAAATTTCTAAAAAAAAAAAATTTCTAGTCTCCCACCAGGACACAAGCGCTCTTCAGCAATTACATTCTGCTTGCCGAGAACACTCAAGCAAATCTGCAGTCTGCGGCTACCACTCCACCCATACAGTCTAAGAAGGAATCAGTATTACAAACTAAACAAGGATATACATTTTGAGCCTCAAGAGCAGGGTCAGTCCACCCAGGCATTCTACTTGTATGTTTTATGAGAGTGAAGCTATTACATTAGCAGTATTTCTTAGTAGTTCTCAGCTTGCTAATAAAACTGACTGTTGTAGCCTTGTGTCCCCCCCCCCCCGCTAGTACAGTAATCCTAACTGTCCAATAGACAGTATACATTTAATTCACATCCCTGTGATTAAATTAACCATCAAGCAGCCCTCTCAGTGCTTTCTGCCTTAGTTTGTATCACTTGGAGGCCCACCTGTTTATTTGCATCTCTATACATTCCCCTTCATTGCTAATGTATCTCCCTACTCTAATCTGTGCACAAACTGGTTACTAATCAGCAAGTCAATGTGAAGACACACTCCCAACCTTAATAAACTTTGCTGCCTCTTCTCTCCTTCACTTTACAGGTAGTTTGAATTATTACTTACCCCCTCTGAGGCCTTCACTGATTTCCACTGATTGCTTCTCTGGTTTCTTAGCATTCCACCTGGTTTACACCCTTTGTGCTATCTCCCTCCCCAATACAAAGTCTATATTAGAATCCTGCTGAGCATGGAGCCATCTTTAACTTTCTAGTCCCCACTAGGACACAAGTGCTCTTCAGCAATTACATTCTGCTTGCCAGTAAGCCATTAGACCTCAGGAATTTCTTTTAAAAGTGTTCAGATTTGTAAAGTAATACTTACTTTTTTCTCTTGTCTTGGTTGGCTCTGCCCTGCTCCATTCGCCCTTGCTAACGCTCGGGCTCTCTCCACTCCCCTGCCCTGCCCACTATTCCCTCCTGCCCCCACTACCTCTACATTTATAGTAATCATAGCCACACCCACAGCTAACCCTCACATCACCTCCACCAATCTCAGCTCCTCAAGTCATATCACATTATACCACACCAATTTGCTCCACACAAAATACTCCCAATCACTCTCATTCCCACTAGGCATTTTTTACATCACCTACACTACTTCCCCATCCACATATAGTGCAACCCTATAATTCCTATTCAGACCCCCACCTAGAAACAACTTAAACTTTATAACCATGACTATCACACAACTAAGTCTAGTCTGTCTTCTCATAATTCTTTACAACACCACAAGTTATCACTCTAGCAATATCCCTAAACTTAGTAGCACAACACTGCATTATGCACTCTCGTATACAGACACCACACATTATAATAATATCTGCCCATAGTTATTTAAGAACTACATAACAGACCAATTCGGAACTAAACACATATACTGTCATTCCTACTCCAAAAAAACACAATACTTTCTCACACTCCTCACCAAACTCCAACATCTGTATAACCATTTTAACTCCAGGCTTACCATAAGTGGGGATATCCACCCCAACCCAGGCCCAAATCCATCCTGTCCAACACAAACTGCTCCAACACAAATGTCAGAACATAACACCCCCACTTTCTTCATCCCTGGGCATATCAACAACAGCAGCAAAACCGACCATCTTTTAATGCTAAATATTAATATTAGAAGTATCAAAAATAAAATACCTGAACTCCAGGCCACAATAGCAGACTACTCCCCAGACATAGTTGCTTTAACAGAAACCTGGCTAAATAAAAACATAGCTAACTCAGAAGTTCTCCCTACCGGCTACAATATCATTAGACAAGACAGACCACTTCGTAAAGGGGGTGGAACTGCTTTACTGTACAAGTCCAACTTAACTGTCCGTCAGTTACCAAACTCCTACCCCTCCCCCAATAATTGGGACATACTTATCTCACAACTTCAACTTCACCCTAAAAAGGTCATCACCACAATTGTGATCTATATTCCCACCTGGTAATACACCTGCTAGCCTTGAAGACTTCTTATCCTGGTGTTCTTCCACATACTCACAAGAAACCCTTATTCTGGGGGACTTCAACCTAGATTGATTCACCTGTATATCAGAGCCACCAAGTAATCTAATAAATCTCCATGGCTACCAGCAGCTAGTCCAAATTCCAACTAGATGTGATAAAAATCCAAAAGGGAATCCATCCTTGACTGGGTCCTAACAACCCCACATTGTACCCTCACAAGGGCAGTCTCTGAGACACCTTAAGTGACCACAACATAATATACTTTATACATAGTAGAACAAGCATATGCAAAGCCACTAACTATATATCCACTAGAAACACAAAAAAATTCTCTCCTGAGGTCCTCAACACTTTACTCTGTAACTGTGACTGGACCCCCCTAAAAACCCTCCCACTTGACCAGGCTGTAGCATATTTCAACAAAACATTTTTACAACACCTAGACACTGTTGCTCCATTGTGCAAAATCAAGGTCAGAACCTCTACAAACCTCTGGCTCAGTAAAGAAACCAAACAAATCCTCAAGTCCAGAGACACTGCCTGGCTTTACTTTCAAAAAAACAAAGAAACACAAAGCCTAACAAAGTAACAAGAACTGCGCAACTTTGCAAAAAAATGCATTAGGCTGGACAAAAAAATCCTATTACACAACATTACAAACTAAATACCAACACAACCCACAAAAACTTTGGAAAAATGTAAACCAGCTACTAAAATCCACCCAAAAGGCTACCCCCAAACCAACCAGCCATGACACTAAAGTTCCCATCGAAACACAATTCAATTCCCACTTTGTGAACTCAATTCTATCCTTAGTATCACAAGACAGTTCCTTCCTCACTACTCCCCCAACACAAATAACACTAATACAAGCTTTACCCACAAAACAGTTTCCACCACTTCAATCAAAAGCATGCTCTCCAAACTAAAAACCCCATCAACAGCAGCCAACTTACTCCCCAGCTATTTCTTGAAACTCACAGCAGATGCTATTGCTATCCCAGTCTCCACTCTCATAAACAGATCAATTGTTGAAAACTATGTGCCCAGACTCTGGAAAATATCCTATGTTACACCCATACATAAAGGTGGGACCTCCACTGAATTTAATAACTACAGACCCACTGCTTTACTCTCCCCCTGGCCAAAATCCTAGAAAAATGCATCCATACCCAGATGCTAAACTATCTCCTAGACAGCAACATCCTGTCACCTACTCAGCATGGTTTCAGACCTGCCCATAGTACCACTACAGCCCTCCTCTGCTTCACAGACACAGTAAACCATCTCAAAAATGAAGGCCTACAAGTGTCAACTCTTTTTTGGATATGTCCAAAGCATTTGACACAGTCTCACACAAAATCCTGCTAAACAAACTAAACCAATATCATCCATCAAATTCCACTCTTACCTGGTTCCAAAGCTACTAAACTGACAGGTACCAAGCTGTGAAATGGGAAAATTCTCTCTCTCCTCAGCTCCCCATAACTATAGGAGTCCCACAGGGTTCTATCTTAGGACCACTACTATTCACAGTCTTCACAAATGACCTCCATACCTCCACACAGCATGCATCTATAATTCAGTGTGCAGATGACACTACCTTAATCTGTGCTGCACAAAACATTCCCACCCTCCTGCAAGCAACTCATCTAGCATTCTCTGACATTGAAAACTACCTTACCAAAGCCCAACTTATCCTCGGTCCAAAGAAAACTCAGCTTATGATTATACCCAGTTCTAACAAAAACACCAACAGTCAATTCACTATCTACTCCACAAATGCTACTCCAATTGCTCCAGTGGCACAGGCTAAGCTATTGGGAATAACCATAGACTCCCACCTAAAATGTGATAGTCATCTCAACTTAACTATTAAAAAGTACACGCCAAACTGGGGTCACTCTACCGTATCAAACCCTTTCTTACCAACAACACAAGATCAGCCATTGCTCACTCCCAACTTCTATCCACCCTACTCTATGCATCTCCCATTCTGACTAATCTCAACAAAACTGAACTAAGCAAAATGGAAGCCTGCTATAACAGAATTGCCTGCTTTGCTGCAAATTGCTCATATAGAACTCATCACTGTACTGCTTTGAGACAGCTCCACTGGCTTGAACTGCCCAACCTCCTAACCTACAATCAGCTCTGCCTCTGTCATTCTATCTATTACCTCCTCAATAAGTGTCCTGCCCTCAAAAACCTAGTACAACATCACTCAGCCAAAAGGCCTCTTAGATCATCAAGCAAACTACTACTAGAAGTCACCAACAGCTACAATAGCTTTGGAGATGCACTATATAGTAGTTCAGTGGCTAAAAAATGGAACTCTGTCCCTACTAGCATTCAAAACACATCATCCAAAGCCTCCTTTAAAGACCTCATCAGGCAATATCTCAAGCAAAGTTGGCAGTGCCATGATTGCTCCCCAGGCTAGTGAAAGCAGATAACATATACATACTAAATCTAGAGCACTTGATAATAGTTTTCAGTCTTACTCACAAACACTGGCTAATCTACCATGTATGTAATGTACTTGTGTACTATGTATGTATTCTACTTATGTTCCAAATTTCAGCTGTACACCACAAATCTATTAATTACCTTTATTTTTTAAAATTAATATTTTTTTGTTTGTTCTCTCCACTGTAACTGTTTATGTGCCGCATACCACTGTAAAAACATGTCTCTTGTAATTTGTGTGTATACTGATCATGTCTAAATAACTAAATGTGTCTGTAATTTTTCTTTGTAGAGCTTTTCTCCCCGGGCCTCTGCTGAAAAAGGGCCTTTACGGCTCAGTCAGACACCTCCGGTTAACAAATGTAAAATAAAATAATAAAATAAATAAAAACATCAATGTCTCAAGTTAACAGCAGTAATATTTTAAATGTGCCCATGATTGTCCCTGATTATTTCTGTATTTGTTCCTGATTCTGTTGAGATTTGTCCCTGATTGGTTGAGAGCTATACTCAAACTGTTCATTGCAGGGTATTGTGGAGGCATTTTACTTTGTGTTGTGTTTTGGGTACTGCCTTTCTATGGTTGGACAGGACACTGCTGTAGTACTATGTCTTTCCTGTTTCAGCACATCTACATGCTGTTTGTGCTGCTCAATGTCGGGTGGTTTATTTACATTTTTTTCCTTTTTTTAGCTGCTGTTTATTTATAAAGTTTGTGCATTTTGTATTCGGTGACTTGTACCTTTGGGGTATGCATTCCTATGAGTGGGTTTCTGCACTGCTTCATTCTAATGATAAGAGCTCTTTTTTTTTTTTCCTAAAGTATACTTCAGTGGTTATTTTTGCTATCCTTTTTGGCTTTTTTGACCATTCTAATGTCTACCCCCCCAGGTATACATGTGTATTTTTGTGCCTTCCTTTTGGCATTTTTAGCCATTCTAATAATGCTTTTATCCCCCGTAAGTTGTACACATGATTGTTTTTTTCATGCCTTTCTTTTCATCCATTTTCACTTCCTGTTCACATTCATCCACTCAGTCACTGGCTTTTTGCAACTCAGTGAATTGTTTCACTCTGCCTGTTGAACTCGTAGCTTCCACAGTAGTGTGCAATACAGTTTTTATTAGATTAACCATCAGAATAAAAGGAATGACTAACATTGATATTCTGATGTATAGGTGTTTTTTAATTGTAGTGCGTAACACTGTTTGTTTATTTTAATCATTAGTGGTCTATCTCTCTTTATTTTTTTCTGTTAGGACTACCCAGTACATTAGAAAAATCAGGGACAGTTACAAATTAATGTTCTGGATACAGAATTGGGAATCTGGTTCAGCTCAAACCACAGTCAGACAATTTTGTAGTCTCCCTCAATCATTCAAATCAAATTCATCAGAGGGACCAATAGAGTCAGGGGGTCACTATGAATAATAATGCCTTGTTTAACAGGCACATAATTATTAAAATCCAAAACATTTAATGTGTGTGTGTGTGTGTGTGTGTGTGTGTGTGTGTGTGTGTGTGTGTGTGTGTGCACTAGTGATCATTCAGGTTAGATATTCTGAGCACTGATCATCTGGCCGGTTACAAACAACAGGGCTTCTGAGTCAGCTGCTGTGGGACCTGTTCTAGGGCCAGATTAGTCTCAGAATGGATATATTTGCTTCCCTTTGAAATGCTAAATTATTGACTTTATACTAAATGATTGCAAAAAATAGGAGTATATTATTTATTGATTGCTTTGCTTTGTTTTTTCATTGGGTTAGCTCATTTTCAGAAGAGAGCTGAGGGTGGAGAACCCCCTGGTGAGAAAGTGTCATAACAAAGTTCTGGTGATAAGACAGCATAATAATTTTAACGCTGACATTAAGCAAGCAGTCATTTTTTAAAATAAGAACATTTCAGTAATGATGTGACAAAACGCTGTGTATGGTTGTATTTGGCATGTAAGAAAGTTGTTAAGTGCACCATTAAGTGGTTGTTGCTCTGGCGAGTATATTTATGTAACATTACATTCATTTACTGTCTCAGGTGGTGAGGAGGGATGAACATTCATGTTTAAAGGCAGTGACATTTTACAGTCATCTTACATGTAATGGAAAGTTGTGTAATAGGAAGATAAGTCTGTTTATCGCTCTCTCTCTCACTTTTCTGTGGTTTAGAGAATACTTCTAAAAGTCAAAACAGTGTATGTCAACATAACTTTTCTAGTGTCTCATCTGTTCATTTCCTTGATTTTGTAGATGTTAAGTAGAGTTAACATCTCTCGGGTACCTTCCTTACAATCAGAAATTAAATTTTTTTTCTGAGAAATCTATTTTTGATGAGTTCTTACAGAGTGATTTAAATCATCTGTGTCCACACATATTTCTGAAGTACATTTCTCCTATTCTATAATGTTGCACTTGGATTTCAGAGTTCTGTTATCTAGATAGCCTTTTCTTTGTTTCAGCAGGCACGGAAGAGACATAAATTGTTGCTATTAACAGACAATTAGTTTAATTAATCTATTAATCTGTTCAATTAGCCAAGTCATTATCTTATTTGCATTTGAAGCACACCCATTTCTGAAAGTAGGAGCCTTCTTTTTGTAATAGCAAAATAGTGAGTCTGTCTTCCAGTTGTATTTGCTCTTTCCTTGTTTGTGTCTACATTTCCAGCCCCTGCATAATAGCATGACTATAAAAATGAAATGGATTCAAGAAAAGTATATATGCTTTGTTATTCTTCATCGCCTCAGTGAGACTTTTTGACTTTTCCCTTGTTTGTGTTGTATAATAGTTTCAGCAAAGATATTAATTGTTTAAAACAATAAGGGTATAAAGCAAATTTAACATGTGCAGACTGTTTATATGACTAACTGTTGCATTAAGCACAATATATACATTTTCTTTTGTTGCCACTACCATGACCAGTAGGTATTAAACAGGAGAATTGTATGTTATCATCAAAATAGATGGGACAGGAGGTGGCAGAAACAGTGTGGATTATTGTTCAGTTTTTGCCACTTCCAAAGGTGGTAATCACACCACCAAAATACATTCATGTTGTTTGCAGAATCTAAGCTTGCCTATGTCACAAGTGATAATTCAATAAAGGTATTTAAATAAAAGAAAAAGAATAGAAAATATGGCAACCAGTCACAAATCACTGCAACTATGTGGATAATTACCCTACAGTAATACCTAGGCTACCAGACTTTTTTACTTTCTTTCTCAGCCAAGTAAGTGAACTGGTTCAAAGACCGTTTTCAGCCATGACCAGTCAAAGAGCCAGTAACAACTTTTCAAAATAACATTATAAACAGATTACATTCCAAAATGCATTTCAAGCCAACATTTACATTCAAGTTGCATTATAAAAAACATTTGCAGTTCAATAACTACTGCATTTGTGCTTTACATGAATGTTAGGTACACATAACATTGCATTCTATACAAGAATACTACAACTAATACAGTTCAATGACTACACAACTGCCATATCTGTTCACAACAGCAAGGACACCACCTGATTTAACCAAAAGCTTCAAACGCAGACAACGAGAACACCGACACCGGAAGATCGACAACGGAGAAGACCGAAAGTTGAAAATCCCGATGCTGAGAACACCGACATGTTAAGGTAAGGGTGCAGTAGAGACGGACGTTAGGGTCAGGGTGCGGGTAAGGTAAGTGTGTGACAGTGACGGACGTTAGGGTTAGGGTGCTGGTCAGGTAAGTGTGCGATAGTGACGGACTTTAGGTTTAGGGGCGGGTTAAGTGAGTTAGGGTGCGAGTAAGGTAAGTGTGCGATAGTGACGGACTTTAGGGTTAGGGGAGGATTAGTTAAGGTGCTTACCTTAGAAACACAAGGTGCAGGGTTTGATTTTGACATGGGGTAATTGGCTAGGCTTAAAATGGCCGATAAGGGTAGTTAGCCTAGTACTAACCTACGAACCTATAAGTGAGTTAGGGTTAGGGTGCAGGCAAGGTAAGTGTGCGATAGTGACGGACCTTAGGGTTAGGGTTTGGGTTAAGGTTAGTGCATAGATAGTTGTGTGTGTAAGGTTTAGTGTAGGTTTGTAAGGTGTTTGGTGTGCTTGTGTTGTGTGTGTGTTTTTCGGAAAAGGTATTTGTTTTGTTGATTGTCGGGATTGTGGTTTGTCGGGCATGTGAAGTTTCGTGTTTTTGAACTTTCGGTTTTGTAGTGTCAGTTATTTCGTTGTCGGTGTTTTGGAGTGTTGGCATTATCAGGTAGACCCATATATAAATATATATATATATATATATATATATATATATATATATATATATATATATATACACATATATATACACACACACATACATACATTTCTATAAACATATACGACTATAAATAAATGTAAATATAAATACATGTGTGTACACATATAAAGTAAAAATACTAAAACCTTAAGGGAATAAAATGGTTAAATGATAATTAAACAGTACCTGCTTTTGTCTTTAAAATACTATAAATGGATAAAATGTCATTGAAGCCAGGTTTCTCGCAGGCAATGAGCCTTACCTGGCAGCCTAACTCCTTGACCTCCAAAACAGTTTCAATATCCTGACATAACAGTGTCACCAAGACCTGGTCAATAACAAAAAAAAAGCTAAACTTCCTAAATTCAGAATATATAGAAGAATACCTATATAAGGTGTTAGTGGTCTTCTTATTAATGTCATAAATATTTATTTATTTATTTGCAGTTGGTTTACCAGGATAGTCCATTGGGCCTAAAAGAACCCGTTTTCAATGGAGTCCTGGGGAGAAAAGCTCCAAAAAAGAACAGACAAACAGAATAAGTACATACACTTGAAGAAAGCTCTTAATGCAAACTAACAGACAAGTTGAAAACAACAGAGCTAAGCTACTTATACAATGTAAAAAAGAATACAGTCATAACTTTTGCATTTGAGGTACGTGCAAATAATATGCTCCCTAATCCTATCTGTCAACCTTCTAGTAGTCTTGTCTATATAAAATGCATAACAAGAAATACACAATGCAAGATAAACCATGTGTTGAGTTACAATTCACTTTTCCAGGGCAAGGGATGGTTCTGCTATAATGGTGAACCACAGCATAGGTTCCTTCATGTATAAACCTACACATTCTACAAAAAATGCATTTTTGAATGTGACTATGGCTATCTTAATATTCATCCCTCTTGAATACCTAATGACAGGGGTTATTACAAGACATGTTTTTTATTTCCTCACTGAGAACAAAATCCCAGAACCTGCTAATAATGTTAACATATAAGTTTGTAGTGTTACTGTAAGGAATAATAAATGCCAGCATACTATTAGCCTCTTACTGGGGCTCCCAACACTTTTAGAACTAACTGAAGGTAAATTATTAAGAATTGGAGCAAATTGATCATATTGTTGCATTACCACCTCTCCTTGTATATACAAGAACTGAATAGGATATCTTCGGTCTAAGAATAAACAAATCAGATGGTGTAATTCAGAAAAAAGTTTGCATCATCAGAAATAAGGTGAGATAGTCTCACGATCCTTCCCTTAACAAGAGATTTTTTCTGTAACAGAGGGTGGCAGCTCTCATAATGCAAATAAGTGCTAGAGAAAGCTTCCTTCCTAAAAATAGTGGAAGTATAACAACCCTTCAACACATCTTTATCAAGGCAAATATCTAAATAATTGATACTGTCCCTATTAATGGTGTAAGTAAACTTAATTCTGCCATAAATTGAAAAAAATATTCCCATTGCTTAGTGTTTCCCTTCCATAGAATTAACACATTGTCCAGAAATCTGAAATAGCCATGTGTCAAAGAAAGGAACTCTGGTGTAAAAACATTAACCTTTTCCCACACACCAACTACAATGTTAGCATATATAGGGGCACATGCAGCACCCATGGCAACCCCTGAAATATGATGAAGGAATTATCCTTCAACAAATACAAAGCTGTAATTAAGAATTAAATCTAGAAGGGAGGTAACTAAATTTATATCCTGTGATGTTAAGATGTATACTCTAACAAATAAGAAGAAATCCACTCTAAACCAGTATCGTGTCATGGGAATCACAGTAAAGAGGTCAACAACATCAATAGTAATAATCATTACACCATCCAAATACTCCATTGTATTCAAAATTTCCTACAAGTGCCACAAGTCTTTTAAGATGTGTTTTTCTGAACTCAGCAAGGACTTAAAATTCAAATCTATATATTTACCTAGTGGTTCCATTTTAGAACCCTTAACTGAGACTATTGGTCTTGACGGAGGATCAAATGGGATTTTATGTATTTTGGGAATACCAAAGATTGACACTACTCTTGGCTTCTCAACGTTTAGATATTCCCAAACTTCGTGATCTATTTCACCTTGCAAGACCATGTCCAACATAAAAAATCCAATGTAGTATAAGCAGTATTTATCTGATTCAATGACACTCTCTCATAAGTGTTGTCTCGTCAAAAGTTGTAACATTTTAGCAGAATAATCAATACTATCCATAGTTACCCCCCCCCCCCAGTCCTTATGTTTCATAATGCGGATGTGTCTATCATTTGCTAAATTAAACAGAAGTTTCCTCTCTTCTCTCAATAAATTATCAGGGCTCAATCTCCTATTCTTATAATAAACCTGTCTAAATTGACCCTCACATATTTTCTCAAACATAGAAACCAGAGCATTAGGGGGTGGCAAAAAAGTACTCTTCCTATGTGGTACCACATGACATATATTGGTATTATCTATATTGGTGTTAACATTTCTGTCAGCAAAATACACTTTCAAATTGCAATTCCTGTTGGAAAATCATAATTGAATAATTGCTTGTACAATGTCCAAATTAAAACTAGGACTGAAGGTAAAACCTTTTTTTAAAAATGGACAAACAGGTCTCTGACCAACTGGTGCTAGAAAGGTTAAAAAGCTTAACATAGTCAACTTCATTGTTGTCCAGTAATATTCCACAGTCACAATTACAGATGGCTTTGAGTCTGTAGTGTGTCCTTGCTGTTATTTGCTTGCTTGGTGTTTTTTGGGTTACATAACTGCCATAGCTGTGCATTTACATGAATGCTATGTATACAACTCACTACATTATATACAGCAATACTACTGTGTGTATGTATGTGTGTGTGTATGTATGTATGCATGTATATATATATATATATATATATATATATATACACACACACACACACACATATATATATATATATATATATACATATATATATACACACACACACACACACACACACACACACACACACACACACACACACACACACACACATATACACTAGTTCATAGGTGTGTACTAGGCTAATAGCCCTGGAGCCTTTACAAGCCTAGCCCATAGGATTACCCTGGCATCATTCTACATGGCCTTAGTTCCCAGTGCCTCTGTCGAGTAGAGGCACTGGAGTGATCCCCGGGGCGAATTTTCTATTTCCCATTCACTCATCAAGATTTCTCTTGAAGAGGGCCAGTGAGGTGCTCTGTTTGACATGTATGGGAAGTCTATTCCATAGCATGGGCAGTCTCTGGGTTATGAACCTGTCCCTCCAGCTCATTCTGTTGATTTTGGTAACGAGGTTGAGGTATCCGGAGCATATGGTGTGGAGGGATTGGGATTTCTTTAGATGTAGTATTTCTAACAGAGCTGGGTCAGACATGGCTTTGTAAGCCAAGCAGAGATCGCCTCTAAGTGGGCAATATGAGACAGAGAATAGCTGGAGTATTTAGAGTCTATCCATATAGGACAAGTGTTTAAGGCCTAGGATCCTCTTTGTGAGGTACTTTTGCGGCCTCTCCAATTGTTGCAGGTGTCTAGCGAGGTACATGTCAAATAGGGCATTGTACTCAATGATTGGCCTCATGAGGGAAGAGTAGTGGGAGACAATGACCTCTTTCTTCCTGGATGCAAAACCCTTAGTAATGAGATGTGCCACATAGAAGGGCTTTTTGACCACAATGGCAATGTGGTGGTCAAAAGAAAGGTTGCTGTCAACCTGTGTATACAGATCTCTTATAACACCTTCAGTGTTCAGTGGACTACCATTGATGTGGTAATTCATGGAAACCAGGTTTTTCCCAAAGGGGATGACGACACATTTTTAGCATTGAGCTTAAGGCCATGGTTCTGACACCAGTCATTGGTCTCAGTGAGGCCTTTCTGTAGGATGTCAACATCACCTGGGGAGTTAATAATAGCTCCCAACCTGCAATCATCTGTGAACTTTGTCAGCCAGAATCCCTTCGTGTTGGCCTGGACATCAGAGAAGTAGATACCAAACAGGAGAGGACCTAGGACCGAACACTGTGGGACTCCCCTCGTGACTATTTGGCAGTCTGATTGGAGTCAGCTACTTTCACACTGTGGGTTCTATCTGTGAAAACAAAATTTGGCCAGCAAAAGCAGACACAGATGCTAGAATAGATAATAAATCCTTTATTCCCAAAAGTATTCAGACCGGTTTCGGCAGGAAACCGATCTGAATACTTTTGGGAATAAAGGATTTATTATCTATTCTAGCATCTGTGTCTGCTTTTGCTGGCCAAATTTTGTTTGTGCTGATATTGGTGTGGCCGTGCACTCCCCCGTGCTTGGGACTTTGTTTGGAATGGTTCTATCTGTGAGCCAGTTTGCAGCGCACCTAGTGATATAGGTGTTGATGCCTAGCTTAGTGAGTTTTTCTATGATTCCTGAGTGGGGAATGGTATAAAAGGCCTTGGCCAGATCAGGATAGGCTGTATGAACCACCTTGCCTTCATCCACAGCTCTGGTGACTGACTCAAAGAAGTTGACCAAGTTGAGCAGGCATGATGTACCCTTCACAAAACCAAACTGTGTGGGATCCAGAGTTTGGAGATTCCCTATATCCTTGTTTATTAGGTCAGTGATGATGCATTCCATAGCTTTGCATATCAAACTCATTAGGCTAATGGGACGATAGTTCCCAGGGTCTGTAGTCACTCCTCCTTTGTGGAGAGGGATGCCTGTAGCAGTGCGTCATTTGGTAGGGACAAAGCCTGAGGTGAGGCTGTGATTGAACATGGCACACAGGTAAGGAGCCAGTTCACTCTGTAGTTCATGTAGAACACAGCCAGGAATATTGTCAGTTCCCATAAAAGCTGTATTCCTGGCCTTGGACAGTGCTGTTTTAACCTGTGCAGCAGTAATACTGGGTGCTTGGCAATCTACTGGTATTGTGATTGGTCCTTTGGGGGGGTAAAGCTGTCACTGAATCTGTTGGCCAGTTTACTGGCAGTTTCTGTTGGCTCTGTATAGGAGGTATCATTGTGCAGTAGCTCAGAGCAAATCTGGATATTGCCATGGAGATTCTTTCCATAGCTATAGAAGGCCTTCTGGTTGTCTTTACTATCTGCTGCAATTCAGTTTTTATAGCTAGCTTTAGAGAATTTGATGAGGGATCTCAACTTTTTGTTGAGGCTGATAAGGGAGTTTTTCCAGTCTTGGGACTTCACCTTATTCCACATCAGTTTCCTCCTTCTGTTGTAGAGTTTGTTTATGGCAGGGGACCACCAGATTGGCTTCCTTTTTTGGAGGAGAGTGTCTTGGTCCTATTGGGTATGGCGAGATTCATGCATTTGTGTACATGTTCATACAGGGCATTAGTGTATGATTCAGTGATCATGCAACTGTTCTCCATTTGCATGGGTGCCGTGAAGTTAGCCACCTCTGTTTTTAGGAGCCCAAAGTTAGCTTTGGAGAAGTTTTTCATGATGGTTACCTTTGGGGGGGGGGGGGTGAATTTCCAAGGTGATAAGTTTGAGGTCGGATCTAACCAGGGAGGAGTTGACTATTGGTGTAGAGCAATGGTCTCCCATGTTAGTAATGGCCAGATCAAGGATGTTGCTACCTCTAGTGAGGGTAAGAACAAGCTGGTCCAGGGTATTGGAATTAATGAATTCCAGGAAACGTTGGGCAAGTGTATTGGTACATGAGTAATTTTCCCAGTAAATGGAGGAGTAGTTGAAGTTGCCCACTATGAGACAGTTAAGTTAGACCCTAGTATTCTCCAGGGTGCTTAGGAACGTGGAATGTGAGTCTTGGGACATTTTTATTTTATTTTATTTTACATTTGTTTACCGGGCTAGTCCAACTGGATATATGTCCATTTTCAGTGGAGGCCCGGGGAGAAAAGCTCCACTACAAACTACTAAACAATTTCAAGATATACATCAATATACAGAAATAGAGGGGGAAAAAAAACATATGCAATACCTTTGAAACAGGTTGAATTAAATTTTGAGTAAAGTGAAAAAAAAAAAAACTAGGATGGTAAAGAGAGAGAAAGGATAAGGAATATTTAATAAATAGTTAGAGTATGTAAAAGAGAAGAAAAAGAATGAATGTTAAGGAGTCATATAATGATGGAAAAAAAAAGAGAGCTAACCTGGGTTATGACAAGAGCATAGCCAGTGGTTATTTAGGAAGGATTTTAGTTTAGTTTGAAATTGGGAGAGTGATGTTAGGGATGTGAGTTCCTGTGGTAACTTATTCCATATTTTGCCAACTGAGTTGGAAAATGTGGAGTCACCTGCTGAGTTTTTGGAACGGGAAATTTGGACTAGTATTTTGTTGGTGGAGCGTAGATGCCTCTGATTGTTATAGGGTGTTATGAGGGAGGAGAGTATTGGGGTGTTTTCAGGGTGATGTAGGGCATTATGGGCAATAGTGAGTTGATAGTATTGTATGAGGTGTGGTAGTTCCAGCCACCCAAGCTTTTTGAGATTTAAACAATGATGAGTTCTATATGGAGAGGCAGTTGCAAATCTGGCAATATTATTATATGATGAAGTAAGTTTGCTAAGATTATGTTTAGAGAGATTTGTGTATATGGAGGAAGCATATAAAAGAGTTGAGATTAAGTGAGTTCTGGCTATGGTAGTTTTGGCTTCAGGAGTAAGAAAAGATTTGATTCTATAGAGAGAGCCTAGTTTTCTGTTGGTCGATTTTATTGTAAGATTAATGTGATTGTCAAATTTTAATTGATTGTCAATAGTAATACCCAAGAGTTTTGTTGTTTGGTCAGGAGAGATAATGGTCCCATTATCAGATATTAGTGTAAAATGGATAGAGGAAGACAAGTGGGTGGGTGAGAAAAGCAAGAGTTTGGTTTTCTTGGGGTTAAGGAGAAGGCAATGATTAGAGAACCATTGTTCTATAGTTGAGAAGGTTTTTTGTGTGAGAGAGTGAAGTTCTGACTGTGTTGAGGCTGTACAAATGATGGTAGTATCATCTGCATATTGAATACAAGTTGTTTGTGGAGTGGCTAGATAAAGTTCATTAATGAAAATGGAAAACAAGAGTGGACCTAAAATAGAGCCCTGAGGGACTCCTATAGTGGTGGGGAGAAGATCAGAGAGTTGGTTGTCCCATAGAACTGCTTGTTTGCGGTTGTCTAGGTAAGATGTAAACCAGCATAAGGCAAGGTTATCTAGAGAGAAAGATTTTAAACGATGGAGAAGAAGCTGGTGATTTACCATGTCGAAGGCTTTGGACAGGTCTATGAAGAATGCTGAAGAAGGAGTGTTATTGTTACGATTTTTATTAATTGAGTCAATGAAGGATAGTAAGGCTGTACTAGTACTATGGTATGGTCGAAACCCATGTTGGCAATTAGCCAGGAGTTTGTGGTCTAGTAGGTGATTTAGTAACTGTTTGTGGATACACTTCTCCATAATTTTGCAAGTGGAGATAGTAGTGCTATTGGGCGGTAGTTAGAATACTCAGTAGAGTCACCTCCTTTAAAAAGAGGGATAATATAAGAGATTTTCCAGACTGATGGAATTGAACTTTCTTTTATTGTCCTATTAATAAGTATAGAGATGGGGTATGCTAAGGCTTTTGCAGCTAGTTGGAGGTATTCAGCTGGTAATTGGTCAGCAGAGGGGTTGTAGGTTTTAGTTTATATAGTAAGGACAGTATTTGAGAGGTAGGTATGGGTTTAAGGTGAAATGGGGGGGGAATAGAGCTAGGTGTAAATAGTTTGGAGGTGTCTGGGTTTTGTTGATTTGCTAGGTTTAGTATGGCTGAAGTGAAGAAAGTGTTGAAGGCATTGGCTGTTTGTAAGGGGGAGTCGGGGTCAGAGCCAGAAGGGTTTGGTGTGGCAACTTTACCAGGGGATAATAGTTTATTGATAGAGGACCAAAATTTATGTGGTTGGTGTGGTAAAGATTGCTGAAGCTGTGTATAAAAATTCTTTTTATCTTGTATGATGGCTTTCTTTGTCATATTTCTCTGTTGTCTAAAGGAGACATTATCATTTAGGCTTTTTGTAGTTCGCCATTTAGCCCAGGCCTTGTTCCTATTTAAAATAAGTTTCTTAGTGTTATTTGGGTTGGGGACCTATAGCAGGCTACAACCTGAAATGCTGTCTTACCCAATGTTAGCTGCACCTGAAGTATCTCTGATGCATTATGTTGGGCTACCCGTCTGGAGGTGTGCGCATCCTTTATGAATATAGAAACACCACTGCTTTTGGAGCTTCAGTCCATGTTCTGTGGTCGAAAGGTGTGGAATGAGTTATAGCCTGGTAGTGCATGGGTGCTTTCTGCTGCCTTGAACCAGGTCTCTGTTACAACACAAATGTTGATGTTCTCCATTTTAAGGAGTGCTTTGAGTGAGTGCATTTTGAGATTTAGACTTCTAGCGTTGAGCAGCATGACCCTCAGATTGCATTTGTTTGCTGCTGTTATGGTGGTAATTTGGTCTTTGGAACACCACCAAAAAAAGGCACTATAGGGGTGACAAGAGCCTTAGCCAGTATCCAGAAGCCCAGAGGTGGCAGATGTAGGCCATCCCTGGCAAAACATCGAGGTCTGTCAGTCATGTCATCCCAGGCAGACAGATACTGGATCCCCTTAGAATGACACCAGAAACATAGCCAATTGTTGAAATCAGTCATTTTCTGCTTGTGCTGTTGTATCATTTTGGGTGATGGTAGGAGGCTGCTCCGGGCTAGGGTCATAGCTGCCTGGGCTACATAATCTGAGAGCTCATCTATGTCTCTTTTCATGTAGTCCGAGGAGGTACGTCTCAGGTCATTCACACCAACATGTACAATGACAGAGTCATACTTGTCCCTGTTGTTGAGGGACCTGAGTGCATACGTTATGTTCATAGGTTCATAGGTAGGTACTAGGCTATTTGCCTGAAGGCATTTATAAGCCTAGCCAGAATGTGTTGGCTTTCGCTGCCCCCTTAGATTAGTTCCCTGTGCCTCTGTCCAGCAGAGCCATTGAAGTGATCCCTGGGGTAAACTTTTTGTTTCCCATCCACTCGTCAAGGTTTCTCTTGAAGAGAGTTAGCAAGGAGCTCTGCCTAATGTAGATTAGAATCTTATTCCAGAGCATGGGAAGTGTCTGGGACAGGAATCTATCCCTCCAGCATGTCCTCTTTATTGCTGTGATGAGGTTTAGATCCCTGGAGCGTGTGGCTCGAGGGGATATGGTTTTCTTTAGGTGGAGCATTTCCATCAATTTTGGCTTGGACATGGCCTTGTATGTCAGACAGAGATCACCCCTGAGTAGGCGGTATGCAACCGAGTACAGCTGGAGTTTCTTCAGTCGAGCTGGATAGGGCATCTGCGTGAGGCCAGTGATCCTCTTAGTGAGGTACTTCTGTGGTCTTTCCAGTTGTTGCAGGTGTCTTGTATGGTACATCCCAAATGGGGCATTGTACTCTATGATGGGTCTGATGAGTGATGCATAGAGGGGCCCAATGACCTCTTTGGATCTGGATGCAAACCCTTTTGTGATTAGGTGGGCCACATAGAAGGATTTTCTAACCACTTTGGCAATGTGATTATCAAAGGAGAGGTTATTATCTACTTGGGTCCCCAGATCCCTTATTATGTCTTCCATATTTAGGGGGCTACCACCTATGTGGCAGTTTGTGGGTACTTTGTTTTTTCCAAAGGGGTTGACTATGCACTTTTTGGTATTTAGTTTGAGGCCATGGTTTTGACACCAGGTATCTGTCTCAGTGAGACCCTTTTGGAGGACGTCTGTGTCAGCCGGAGAGTCAATTATAGCCCCTAGTTTGCAGTCGTCTGTGAACTTGGTCAGCCACAGTCCTCCTGTGCTTGCCTGTACTTCTGAGAAGTATATGCCGAACAGGAGAGGTCCTAGGACTGAGCCCTGGAGAACGCCACTTGTAACCAGTTTAGAGTCAGACCTAGCTCCCACAACTCTTACCATGTGGGTTCTGTCCGTGAGCCAGTTGGCAACCCATCTCGTGACGTAGGGGTTTATGTTCAGGCTGGTGAGCTTGTCTATAATACCTGAGTGGGGAATGGTGTCAAAGACCTTTGTAAGGTGTAGGTAGGCTGTGTGGACCACCTTTCCCTCGTCGATAGCCTTGGTAACTGTCTCAAAGAAGTCCACCAGGTTTAGGAGACATGATCTGTCCTTAAAAAAGCCAAACTGGGTAGGGTCCAGTGTTTGGAGGTTTCCAAAGTCTCTGTTAATGAGATCCATGATGATGATGATGCACTCCATAGCTTTGCAGAAAAAGCTAGTCAGGCTTATAGGGCGATAGTTCCTGGGGTCCGTTGTGGCTCCACCTTTGTGGAGTGGAATAACTGTTGCTGTGCGCCACTCTGTGGGCATATAGCCTGTGGAGAGGCTGAGTTTAAACAGTGTGTTTAAGTGAGGGTTTAGTTCATCTTTTAGCTTGTGTAGGACGCAGCCTGGGACACCGTACAGTCCCATTGATGCTGTGTTTTTGGCTTTGGAGAGGGCTATTTTAACCTGAGTGTCTGTGATTTCAGGGGCACTACATTCTTCTGGTATAGTTATAGGTCTTTTTGGGGGTGAGAGGGGAGTGAAGTTTGCACTGAACCTGTCTGCCAGGATGTTGGCTATATCAGTCGGTTCAGTGTATTTTGTGCCATTCTGCACTAACTCTGAGCAGATCTGAGAATTGCCACTTAGATTCTTGACATAGCTAAAGAATGCCTTATGGTTATCTTTGGAGTCCATGGCAATTTTTCTTTCAAAGCTAGCCTTGGATGATTTTATGTGGGAACATAGTTTCTTGCTGATACTGATCAGGGATGTCTTCCCTTCCTGGTATTTTACTCTTTTCTGTACTAGTTTTCTCCTTCTATTGTATAGCTTGTTTATGGCAGGGATCCATCAGACTAGTTTCCTTTTCTTAGAGGAGTAAGTCTTGGTTTTGTTTGAGATAGCATGATCCATGCATTCCTGTAGGTGCCCGTAGAGTGAATTAGTAAAGGATTTTGCAGCTTGGACAGCGTTATCCTTTAGCATGGGAGCTTTGAAACTTTCCACTTCGGTCTTATGTAACATGAAGTTTGCTTTTGAAAAGTTTTTCATGGTGGTTTCTTTGACTGGGGGGTGGTGGCGGAATGTGGATATCCAGAGTGATTAGTTTATGGTCAGATCTATCCAGCGAGGGGTTGACCTCTGGTGTGGAACACCGGTCGCCCATGTTGGTGATGACCAGGTCCAATATGTTGTCACCTCTGGTGGGGGTGTTGACCAGTTGATCCAGGGCATTTGAGTTTATAAAATCTAGAAAATGTTGTGCAAGGGAGTTTGTACTTGAGTAGTTCTCCCAGTTAATGTTTGGGTAATTGAAATCACCCAATATCAGGGTGTTTGGTAGGACTTTTATGTTTCCCAGTGTTTCCAAGAATGCAGAGTGGGGGTCCTGGGACATGCTGGGTGATCTGTAGCAAGCTATAATTTGAATAGCAGTTTTGCCCATTGTTAGTTGCACGTGGATGATCTCTGAAGCATCGTGCTGTGCCACTAACCTGGAGGTGTGGGTATCCTTGATGAATATGGGTGCTCCCCTGCCTTTTGTATTTCAGTCTGGGTTTTGTGGCTGAAATGTATGGTATGAGTGGTAGCCTGGTAGTGCTGGGGTGCTCTCTGGAGCCTTAAACCAGGTTTCTGTTACTGCACATATATCGATTTTCTCCATACTGAGGAGTGCCTCGAGTGCATGCATTTTGAGGTTTAGACTTCTGGCATTGAGTAGCATTACCCTCAGTTTTTTGTTACTTGTGCTATTTACGGCAGTGGGTTTGTCTTTTGAGCCTTGCCTAAAAAAGGCACTATGGGAGTGGCAAGAGCCTTGGCCAGTATTCGAAAGCCTAAGGGTGACAGGTGCAAGCTGTCTCTAGCGAAGCAGCGTGGCTTGTCAAGCATGTCATCCCAGGCTGACAGACACTGGATCCCCTTTGAATGACACCAGAAGCTTAGCCAATTGTTGAAATTCATAATTTTTTCTCTATACCGTGGTATCATTCTTGGTAAGGGCACGATGCTACTCAGGGTCAGTTTATACCAGCCTGGGCTATGTGATCAGAGAGCTCCTCCATGTCTCTTTTCATGTAGTCCAGGGAGGTACGACTCAGGTCATTCACACCTACATGGACAATGACAGAGTCATATTTGTACTTTTTCTGGAGTAACCTGAGTGCTTGTGTTATGTGGCGGATCCTGACACCTGACAGGCAGCTAACAGTAACCTTCTCCTTGTTCAGCCTATTGAGTGGGACGTCAGTGTGCCTGACTATAGAGTCACCTATTAATAGTGTGTTGGGTATGTTATTTTCCTTAAGGGCTGTGATTATGTGGCACACTGGTTTTGTGAAGTATGTGTTTCATGGTTTGTGTTGGGGGATGGAGGTTGCTTGGATGTCTGCTTTGGAGGTCTCTGTTGCTTCTGCAGATTTTTATTTAGAGCCTCTGAGTATGTTTTCATGTATTTATGTGTGTTTTTTGGCGGTGCTGGTTTCATAGGTCTTTGTGAGACTGGTGGTGTGATGCAATTCTCTTCTCCTCTTGATTGCCTGGTCCAGTCTTGGGTTGAGAGAGCTTAGCCTCCAGTTTGGCTGTATAATTGAATCTCTCACATGTATTAGTGTTTGTTGGAAGGAGGAGAGGGCTGTCTGTGTACATGAGGCAATTGTAACATTGCCTCAAAATGCCCAGATTCACCAGTTGGACCGGAGAGTACAACTTAAACTGCCCTTTGGACATGCCTGGATAGGTATAGTGTCAAAGGAAAAAACTTCAAAGACCAATGCACGTAAGGTTCAGTTAAGGCACATTTAATAACTTGCAGCAAGGAGACAAAAACATGCAAATACAAGATTTTGCCTAACTACTAACAGGAAGTATGCTATTCTTATACTGTTTTACAAGGCATGGCCTTCTATGGCTGACGTAATCAAACACAACTTTCAGTATTGTTCTACAGCAGATGTTACTCAGATTTTCTGCTGACATGACTAGATTTGTGAGAAACTTTTGAGAAAAACAACCTGGCCTTGGTGGGCACTAACCCGTTACAGGTCCCTATTGTACAATTCTAATACATGTGTTACATTTCAAGGTACTTTTCTAACTCAGGCATAAGCAAATGCTGATTACAGTTCATATTTTCAAGCAGTCTTTGTTCTAATTATCTATAGCTTCTACAGCTGTGTATTTTCTCACAGCACAAGCAGAACTTCTTGTCTAAGCCTCATAACATTTATACAAGTAGTATTGTTCTATTCATTATTTTCCTGACACAAGCAGAAATCATCTGCTTCTCAGTAAATTTCCAAGCATAAGCAAAGATTTTAGCTGACAATACAAGGTCAGAAAGCATCTGCAGTTTGTACAGATTTATGCAGTATGAAATAGAATAAATGCGTTAACCCTTTTCAAGCTCTAAATGCACTCAACATATTACTAATACACACATTAATACATATTTTTCTGACATTTCCCCCTTTTATTACTTTTATTCTACTTTCAAAATAAGCATAAACAGTTTTTTCTTCTCCTAACCTCTTCCCACTCAGGATTTTCAGTTAAGAGAGTCATTCAGTTTAAACTTATGAAAGCATTTCAGTTTTTCAATAGTTCTTCAAACTCAGCACTTTGATATAAGTTTTCAGAAACTGACATGTCTATAACGTCTTTAATCAGTCTTTTCATGCAGAGGATACCACAACAAACACATACTCCCAATAGGAGCATTCCTACACAAATGGCAATCAGGATGTTCATTAGGATGGTACCCCACCCCCAAACCATTTCTGGAAAAAGTCCGTCAGTGGGTTTGGGCCTGGTTTGGTCATGGCCGACACTTGCTGAATTACCTCAAGATGATTGTCTATCTCGTGTTTATGGTCAGGAATATATGAACAGCATTCTTCTTGGATTAAAACGCAAGTACCACCTCTCGCCGCTAGGGTGAAGTCGAGAGCCATGCGGTTTTGAAGCACTACAGTTCTCATGACATTCAGTTCATCAGTCACCAATTCGAGGGCGGAAAAAGTTCCATTGCTCATCACTTCGAGAAGTTTAGACAGTTTTCTCAGCTCTCAGATCGATTTCACTACTCCACATGCTGGTAATATGCCTGCCCACAATATAACACTATCACTCAAGTCCATGTGTGTCAGTCCATTGCCTATAGAATGATGTGTTTTCCAACGTGCATCGATTTGCCCCAGTGGATTTACAGGTTTCTTAACGACTTCTCGGACATTCCAAATTTTTCCTCTAGGCAAAACTGCAGTGGGTCATATGGCCGGAACCAGGTAGCCCAAAAAACAACTGCCGGACCAATTCTCAGGTAACCATTTGTATGCCTTTCTGCCACAAACAAAATAACAGTCCTCTACTTTAGTAGTAACCTTACTGCAAATATACACTTGCCCCGCATGAAACATTTTTTTATCAATTATAGACAGTTGCTTATAAAGAACAGAATTATGTTTTACTTCATCAAGTGTCTTGTGCATCAATCCAAGAAATTAATCATAATTTGTATTACAATAAAAATCTACATTGTTACCTTTAGTGTAACATTTATAAGGAACAGTCACATTGCAATTGCTCCAACCCACCTGAACAGTATCATTTTTATAAAAACACACAGTTCCCTTTTGTGGAACAGACAAGTGCAATGCTATTTTATCTTGTGATGTAATGGTTGAGGTATCATAAATCAAGTTTTCCCAGGTCTCATTGACCCCTAGGGGGACCGTAGTTATTAATAACCCCCCGTATGCTGTCGGCAAAGCTGTGCAAATCCAGCAATTCGAAACATTGAAAGACTCAGCATACACATATTTAATTGCCTGGTAAGTGTTAAAGTTTGGATGCCAGTCTATGAGTAACGCTTCACATTTATTCAGTTCAGTCTGTGTGGCTGGGAAAAGGAAAGGCCACAACAAAAAGATTATTGTCACTAGTACAGTTAACAGGATGATTATGCAATACTTCTGAGGAAAGGGTTGTTCTGCATTCCTGTTTCTTCTGGACTCTATCATTTTTACTCTTGGCATGTGACAAGATTTTTATCCAGTTCAAAGTTTTTGACTAGTTTGCAGTGCATCAGGTGGATCCAGGAGGCGTGCTCTGCTATCTTGACTGCAGTGGGTGTCAACAGAAGCACTTGATATGGACCTTCCCACTTTGGTGACACCCAATTCTTCTTCTTTACTGTCTTCACCCTGATCCAGGTACCCGGGGGCACTGCCACATCTGATGGTCTGGTTCGTTCTTTATCTAAAACAGAATTTGACTACAGCAGATGTTTAGAATTCAACAGGTTTCTCATATACTCAGCTAGTGTACTGTCAGCTTCCTGGTCTGCGGGCATGAGAGATTTCCACTGAGGTATATAATAAGCCCTTCCAAATAGTTTTTCAAAAGGAGTCAATCCTTTTGCATTCAGAACAGTTCTCATGCTCAACAGTGCCAGGGGCAGACAGTACACCCAATTTCTCTGTGTTTCTACTATTAACTTCCTTAGCTTACTCTTTAAAATCCCATTATGCCTCTCTACTAACCCTGCAGATTGTTGGTGATACGCACAATGATTTTTTAAAGAAATACCAAAATGTTTACTTAACTGTTGTATGGTCTGGTTTACGAAGTGTGTGCCGTTGTCACTGTAGATCCTTTCTGGAATGCCGAATCTAGGGATGATTTCTTTAATGAGAACTTTTGCCACCGTTGCCGCGTCTAGATTTTTTGTCGGAAAGGCTTCCACCCATCTGGAAAACATATCTACAATGACAAGACAATACTGCTTATTTTCAAATTTGTTCAATTCTATAAAATCCATACAGATAGTATGAAACGGATACAGTGGTGTAGGGAAACTCCCTTGCTTGGGCTTTAACGCCTCTTGTGCATGATGTTTATTACAAACGTGACACATCGAACAAAATTTTTTAGAGTAGTTTAAGAATCCGTATGTCGTGAACACTTGATTAACCAGCTGTACCATCTCCCCTGTTGAGACATGGCACTGCCCATGGCTCAACAAAGCTGCATATCTAAGCAAATTAGATGGCAATATCGGTTTCCCTTCTTTAGAGATGTACAGCCCCTTTTCGAGAATTGCTCCTCGTTTTACCCATCTTTGTTTTTCAACTTGCGTAGTAAGTGTCTGCATTGTCTTTAACATTTCTAAGTCTAAAATCTCAGAGGGTTGTAATTCCTCATTCAAAAGAAATACTTCTGAAGCTGCCTGCTTTGCAGCTGTATCAGCTCTTGCATTACCTTTTGAAATCCTGTCCTGTTGCTTGGTATGAGCTGTGCATTTACAAATAGCTACTTTCTGAGGTAACTGAATAAATTCTAAAAGATCTAAAATAAACTGTGCATGATTGATTGGTTTGCCAGTAGATGTTATCATTCCTCGATTTTTCCACTGTTGCGCAAAAACATGTACAGTAGAAAAAGCGTACTGGCTGTCAGTAAAAATGTTTACACATTTACCCTTTGCTAAGGTACATGCCCATGTTAAGGCAATCAATTCTGCTGCCTGTGCAGATAAATTGTGTGGTAAAGATTTCGCTTCTATAATGTCAGTATCAGAGACTACTGCATATCCTACTAGGTTCTGTCCTGCAGGACCACTTTTGCACTAGCCATCCAAGTAGTATGTCACCTTGGCTTCATCCAAGGGGACATCAGTGAGATCTTTTCTAGGAAGTGTCTTTTGCTCAATCACCTGCAGGCAGCTGTGTGGTGTGCCATCTGCAGGGGTTGGGAGCAAGGTAGAAGGGTTCAAAGTCATACATCATTCAATTGTCATATGAG
The DNA here is from genome assembly GCF_019279795.1 of Protopterus annectens. Classification (NCBI taxonomy): domain Eukaryota; kingdom Metazoa; phylum Chordata; order Ceratodontiformes; family Protopteridae; genus Protopterus; species Protopterus annectens. The sequence goes on along the minus strand of NC_056727.1, from coordinate 922,829,215 downwards.
GTTGGCTCAACAATATAGTCATACAGGAAAGATGCCTAGCAGGGGAAAGATTTGCTACCTTCTCTTGCAGTCAAATAATCATGACTGCATGAGGCACTCTCAATGTGAGAGGGTGGAACAAAACTACTAAGGCCGAAGCCTGTACTGCCATTGCAGCTGGAACTACTGCTTGCACACAGTGAGGTAAAGACCGTGCCACTGGGTCCAGTTGTGATGAATAATAAGCAATAGGGCGTTGCTTGTCCCCATGGTGCTGTGTTAACACTGATGTCATATAAGCTTGCTTACAATCTACAGTTTGGAAAAAACGTTTATGATAGTTTGGTAATCCCAAAACTAATGAGGACGCTATTAACTGTTTCAGTTTGCAGAAAGCAGATTCTGCTTCTGGTGTCCATTATAACAAATCCTGTGCAGCCATAGGCTTTTTATAAATCAGGTTAGTCAGTGGTGCAGATTCCAAGGCATAGTTTGGAATCCAGCTCCGACAAAAATTAGTCGTACCCAGGAAGGACATTATTTCCTTCTTGGTAGTGGGTTTTGGTGCTTGCAAAATCGCTACTTTTCTGTCCTCATCTAATGTCCTATCCTCCTTGGATATTACATATCCTAGATATTTAACTTGTTTTTTCCAAAGCTGCAGTTTATTTTTGTTTACTTTATGTCCTTCAGTGGCTAAAAATTGTAATAGTGCTATGGTATCTTCTTTACAATCTTGCTGGTTGGGGGCTGCCAGCAAGGTATCATCAACATAAAGTAAAATCTGACTACCTCTTGGTGGGGTAAATCCTGCCAAGTTACTTGCCATTTCCTGTGAGAATATTGTCGGACTTTCACAATATCCCTGTGGTAGTCGCGTATATGTATACCTTTTCCCCTGAAATGTGAATGCAAACCAATACTGGCTGTCAGGGTGTATCGGTATCGAGAAGAACGCATTGCTGATATCTACCACAGAAAAATATTTCTGTTGAGGTTTTAAATCATTCAACAGGGTGTGTGGGTCTGGCACCTTAGGTGCCCTTGGTATTATTGCTTCATTTACAGCTTGTAAATCTTGGACCATACGCCATTCTCCATTTGCTTTCTTAACAGGAAATAAGGGTGTGTTACATGGTGAATCAGAAGATTCCACCAGCACCCCTTCCTTAAGTAAAGCTGCTATAATAGGTTTGATTCCTACCTCTGCATCTTTTCTTAGGGGATACTGTCTTTTCTGTGGTCTAAATGCTGACTTTGGCATAATTGTAACTGGTCCCGCTGTACGAATAAGTCCAACATCTGATTTTCCTGTTGACCAGAGAGTTTCTGGTATATTCTGTAAAGCACTCTCTTCCTCCTTTAATAGGAGTGCTAATCAGCTGTCCTTGCTAGACGGCAAGTGTACAGCTGGGTGGGTCTGAGTTATCCAATTCAACTTCTGCATTTGTATTCCCTGTTCTGACAGTTCTAACTCTGTCTGCTTCTCCCACCTCGTAACCTTTTCTCCTAGGTCTACCCATTTTACATTCTTGTCCTTAGTTAGGCTAACATGTAGTAATCAATTAGATTTATAGAGTGCAAAGATCTCCTGGGGCAATGAACAGCTGGCTACACTGTTCTCTTCCATGTCCCAGTACAGATTACGTAATATCAATCTGTTTGCACAATTTCTAAACAATTCTTGCTCATATTCCTTATCAGGTCCTGGTGTGTTACAATAATACAGAGTGCAGTGCAACAAATGCTGTTTATCAATGTCAAGGGAGGGGAACTTGCTGATGGCTACGTTCATCAACTCTTCGGTTACTTCCCCTGGACCAGTTGTAACCAAGTCCTGACTGTACCAATAAAACATTTCACCCTCCGATTGCACTGCAAATGTATCAATTTGTCGCTGTGCTTCCATACCCTGCATAGTCGGAACTACCGCTATACTAAATAGCTGCATAAGGTCTCTGCCCAAGAGATTCACTGGGCACTTTGCAGAAACAACAATTTTGCTTTTCTGGGTCAATCCTGAAACAGGATCAGTTATTGCAATATTATGGGAGAGGGGCTCTCGATACAGCTGTCCATTAGTTGCTTTCACTAGTATGTAATCAGGTGGGTCTGAATTCTCTGGCAGTTTGGAGGGATGTATCAGGGTCTGTGATGCCCCTGAGTCACACAAGAATCTGACTTCCCTCCCTTCTACCAGGAGTGTAACTTCTGGTTTTGTGTCTGCTAAATAGAGCTCTAAGCTCAATAAAGCTAAATCCAATATTTCATTTTCTTCACTATTCGTGACTTCCTGCACTTCCTCTATTTCTTCTGTCACATTCTCTACTCCCTCTATCACATTCTCATTTGTCATATCTCTGCTATCCCCTTTTAGTGATTCCTGACTATCATATAGTCAGTCTTCACCCTTCTTGTCTTCTGTGGTTGCCTTCTTGTTTTTCTTGCAATCCCTTGCCAAGTGTCCCTTTTTACCGCATTTAAAACATTCACCCCTTTTCTTTCGCCCTTCAGAGTCCTCAGATCGTTGATCAGATTGTTTATTTCCCTGGGCATTTCTCTTGCCCTTTTTCCCGGACTGTACTACATAAACTTCTGCTCCATCTTCTACAGAAAATACTTGGGCTTTCTTTTTCTTTTTGCTATTAAAATGCCTTTCGGCATGTCTAGCATATTCAAGTAATGACTGTAATCTGCTTGTACGATGATCTACCATGTGCTTTGTAATAAAACTGCATATGGGTGCAATGCTGCCTTTCAAAAATGCATTCTTTAGCTGCTGCTCATATGGGGAATCATGTGTATGATCTTCAGGAACCTGCATTCCACAATGGTTATTAAAACATTCTAACAGTCTGGCATAATATCTGTCAACAGTTTCGCCTTCTTGTTGGATGCATTGATTAATGCAAGTCCAGTCTGCCCTAGGCTTCCATTTCTCAGAGATTCGGTCTGTAAGACCTTTCACTCTGTTGTCTAGTTCTGCGCTGCTATGTGGGAGGGGCCTGAGCGCAGCATCACAGGGAGTCCAGTCACCACTAATCATGTGCCAATCTGGTCCCACAATTTGTCTGACTACTTCTTCTACCTCTTCTCTGTTTAAATTATAACTTAGCCTCATTCCTTGCAAATCTTCTAAGAACTTTCTAAAATTAACTTTTGGATGGGGAATTCCCTCAGTGGCTTTCCAGATGTCCTCCGGAGTCCAGGGTCTATACACTAGAATAGTTGGGTCCTAACCTTCTTGTCCTGCCTGAGGATTAGGCACTTCTATAAGCGGACATATTTCTTCTTCACTCATAGATTGTGAATTCCTACCCATTTGATATAGCTCAATGTCTCCTTTTGAGTTTCCTGCCCGTGTTCGAGACCTGGTCTCGATGGGATCTCTAATAAACGGTTTTGTTTTGTAGTATCTCTATTAACTGTGAAAGCAGGATATCGCGGGGGGTGGACTAACTTGTTCACTCGCCTCATATTCTGGTAAGAGAGGCAGAGGGGCCGATGCTACTACTAAGTTATTGTCCTCCTTATCTAAAAACATTGCTTTTGAATTATTGCTTTTTTGTTCCCTATGGTTTACTTCCTCAATCCACCTGTGTGCCTGAGGAATTCCTAATTGACAGTGCTTTTTTACCCAACCTTTAGAATCGGTTTTTAGCTGTTTGACAAGTTTGACAAGTGAGGATTTTTCTAATTTACCATCAAATTCATACTTATGAACCCATTTTTGAATAGTATTTAATATTATCAGCACGCTGTGACTGCATGTATTTTGCGTCTTCGGTTAACGGTGGATTTTGGGATCTTTTTGTGCAATTATTACCCATTCTGTTCTACCTTTTTAATCGTTACATAACTCCTTATTTTTTAACGTGGTACCACGGATTTTGATATAGTCTCTTCAGAATGACTGCCTACCTGCTCTGTTTCCCTAATCTATGACAAGACAGTAATCTTTTTGTCCCTGACTTGTATAAACAAAGTCTTACCAAAACAATACAAATCTAGTCTCTGATCTAAAACAGAAAAAAAAGGTAGATTCACCTTACCTGAGCCTTCGTGATTGATCACCTGGTTTGTGTAAACCCGTCCTTCAGTCGCAGATCAGAAAGTGGCTGGCCTCTTTTGTATGACAATTCAGTCAGAGGGCTTTTCAAATAAGAAGAACCAATGTGGTTTCTTCCCTGTACGGTTTCAAGCCACCTGGCCTGTCTGATCCGAGGCGAAGTGAGGGTTTTCAGTCTGAAGGACCAATCTGTCAAAGGAAAAAACTTCAAAGACCAATGCATGTAAGGTTCAGTTAAGGCACATTTAATAAATTGCAGCAAGGAGACAAAAACATGCAAATACAAGATTTTGCCTAACTACTAACAGGAAGTATGCTATTCTTATACTGTTTTACAAGACATGGCCTTCTATGGCTGACGTAATCAAACACAACTTTCAGTATTGTTCTACAGCAGATGTTACTCAGATTTTCTGCTGACATGACTAGATTTGTGAGAAACTTTTTGAGAAAAACAACCTGGCCTTGGTGGGCACTAACTCATTACAGGCCCCTATTGTACAATTCTAATACATGTGTTACATTTCAAGGTACTTTTCTAACTCAGGCATAAGCAAATGCTGATTACAATTCATATTTTCAAGCAGTCTTTGTTCTAATTATCTATAGCTTCTACAGCTGTGTATTTTCTCTCAGCACAAGCGGAACTTCTTATCTAAGCCTCATAACATTTATACAAGTAGTATTGTTCTATTCATTATTTTCCTGACACAAGCAGAAATCATCTGCTTCTCAGTAAATTTCCAAGCATAAGCAAAGATTTTAGCTGACAATACAACGTCAGAAAGCATCTGCAGTTTGCACAGATTTATGCAGTATGAAATAGAATAAATGTGTTAACCCTTTTCAAGCTCTAAATGCACTAAGCATATTACTAATACACACATTAATACATATTTTTCTGACATATAGTGAACTGTTTTACTGCTTGGCTGGTAAGGTTGAATAGAGAGCCTTGTCCTTCTCTACAGTATAGGGGGTCTAGTGCTAAGGTTTATTAGTGCTTGCTATGAGTTTTGAGCAAGTGCTGGTATGAGAAGTGAATGGTTTGAGTGCTTATGTTGAAAGTTTGTCTAGTAACAAGGGAAAAATTGAAGAGTAGATTTTGTGGAGCCAGGAATAGTTATACCCTAGCTAACTGGTGCTGCCTGGCACGGAAAACCTTGCAAATGCGGGTTTTATATCAGGGAAATGAAAGAGATATAAATTAGCCCAAAATGGCCAATAAACTACTAAATTATGGGCTGAAACCACTCCTCCAGGGAAAGATAGGCTGCTCAAAGCTCCCTCTCTCACAGTGAACAGAGAAATGTCCTTCTATCCAAGTAAGGTATGGGCAAACACAGAAACTTGTAACACAGCCCTTAATTCAGCACTAACCTAAAAACTGGACTATACTAGCTTAGAAAGGTGGGAAAAGAAGTATATATATATATATTTTTTTTCAGAAAATAAAGCAGATACAATCAAAAAACACTTTAAATGCACAGAAATGGCTATCACACGAGTGTGTAGCCTACAACAGTGAAACAGGTAATTTTTTTTAAATCACAGAAACTCAAGAAAATCAGTGCTTTAGGCAGAATTAGCTAAAGGAAGCAAGAAAATGCAGAAAAATGATACTTAATCACTCCAAAGTCTCTCTTTTGTCTCTCTGCTGCTGTAGAACTCTGCAGGGCACCAGGCAGGAGCTCGCTGAGCTGTATACTACCACAAAAATCTTACAAATGCGAGTTTTATAGCAGGGAAATGAAAGAGATAGAAATTAGCTCAAAATGGCCAATAAACTACTAATTTCTGGGCTGAAACCACTCCTCCAGGGGCAAATAGGCTGCTCAAAGCTCCCTTTCTCACAGTGAACAGAGAAACTTCCTTCTATCCAAGTAAGGTATGGGCAAGCACAGAAACTTGTAACACATCCCTGAATTCAGCACTAACCTGAAAACTGGACTATACTAGCTTAGAAAGGTGGGAAAACAAGTACTTTTTTTTTTCAGAAGATAAAGCAGATACAATCAAAAAACACTTTAAATGCACAGAAATGGCTATCACCCTTGAGTGTGTAGCCTACAACAGTTAAACAGGTAATTTAAACACAAAAACAACTTTGTTAAAGTGCAGGCAGTAAAATAAGTACAATATGTAGCGGAAACAAGCTTTTTAAATTACAGAATCTCTAGAAAATTGGTGTTTTAGGTGGAATTAGCTAAAGGCAGCAAGAAAATGCAGAAAAATGATACTTAATCACTCCAAAGTCTCTCTTTTGTCTCTCTGCTGCAGTAGAACTCTGCAGGGCACCAGGCAGGAGCTTGCTGAGCTGTATACTAGCACAAAAATCTTGCAAATGCGGGTTTTATAGAAGGGAAATGAAAGAGATAGAAATTAGCCCCAAAATGGCTAATAAACTGCTAATTTCTGGGCTGAAACCACTCCTCCAGGGACAGAGAGGCTGCTCAAAGCTCCCTCTCTTACAGTGAACAGAAAAACTTCCTTCTATCCAAGTAAGGTATGGGCAAACACAGAAACTTGTAACACAGTCATGAATTCAGCACTAATCTGAAAACTGGACTATACTAGCTTAGAAAGGTGGGAAAACAAGTATATATTTTTTTGTTTTTTTCAGAAAGTAAAGCAGATACAATCAAAACACACTTTAAATGCACAGAAATGACTATCAAACTTGAGTGTGTAGTCTACAACAGTTAAACAGGTAATTTAAACACAAAAATGGCTGTGTTAAAGTGCAGGCAGTAAAATAAGTACAATATGTAGTTAAAACAAGCTTTTTAAATCACAGAAACCCTAGAAAATTTGTGTTTTAGGTGGAATTAACTAAAGGCAACAAGAAAATGCAGAAAAATTATACTTAATCACTCCAAAGTCTCTCTTTTGTCTCACTGCTGCTGTAAAACTCTGCTGGGCACCAGGCAGGAGCTTGCTGAGCTGTATACTAGCACAGAAACCTTGCAAATGCGGGTTTTATAGCAGGGAAATGAAAGAGATAGAAATTAGCCCCAAAATGGCCAATAAATTGCTAATTTCCGGGCTGAAACCACTCCTCCAGGGACAGAGAGGCTGCTCAAAGCTCCCTCTCTCACAGTGAACAGAAAAACTTCCTTCTATCCAAGTAAGGTATGGGAAAACACAGAAACTTGTAACACAACCCTGAATTCAGCACTAATCTAAAAACTGGACTATACTAGCTTAGAAAGGTGGGAAAACAAGTATTTTATTTTCAGAAAATAAAGCAGATACAATCAAAAAACACTTTAAATGCACATAAATGGCTATCACACTTGAGTGTGTAGCCTACAACAGTTAAACAGGTAATTTAAACACAAAAACAACATTGTTAAAGTGTAGGCAGTAAAATAAGTACAATATGTAGCTGAAAAAAGCTTTTTAAATCACAGAAACTCTAGAAAATTGGCATTTTGGGTGGAGTTAGCTTAAGGCAGCAAGAAAATGCAGAAAAATGATACTTAATCACTCCAAAGTCTCTCTTTTTTCTCTCTGCTGCTGTAGAACTCTGCAGGGCACCGGACAGGAGCTTGCTGAGCTGTATACTAGCACAAAAACCTTGCAAATGTGGGTTTTATAGCAGGGAAATGAAAAAGATAGAAATTAGCCCCAAAATGGCCAATAAACTACTAATTTCTGGGCTGAAACCACTCCTCCAGGGACAGATAGGGTGCTGAAAGCTCCCTCTCTCACAGTGAACAGAGAAACTTCCTTCTATCCAAGTAAGGTATGGGCAAACACAGAAACTTGTAACACAGACCTGAATTCAGCACTAACCTGAAAACTGGACTATACTAGCTTAGAAAGGCGGGAAAACAAGTATATTTGTTTTTTTGGGGTTTTTTTCGGAAGATAAAGCAGATACAATCAAAAAAACACTTTAAATGCACAGAAATGGCTATCACACTTGAGTGTGTAGCCTACAACAGTTAAACAGGTAATTTAAACACAAAAATGACTTTGCTAAAGTGCAGGCAGTAAAATAAGTACAATATGTAGCTGAAACAAGCTTTTAAATCACAGAAACTTAGAAAATCAGTGTTTTAAGTGAAATTGGTTAAAAGTAGCAAGAAAAATGATACTTAATCACTCCAAAGTCTCTCTTTTGTCTCTCTGCTGGTGGATCCTGGCACCTGACATGCAGCTGACTGTTACTTTCTCCTTATTCAACCTAGTGAGTGGGACATCAATGTGCCTCACTATCAAGTCACCCATGACTAGTTTGTTGGGCATGCTGTTTTGACCTAGGGGCTTTAGTTGAGTGGCACACTGTTTAGGAGAGTTATGTGTCTCGTGATTAGTGTTGAGTTGTGGTGGTTGAGTATGTTTCTGCCTTGGAGGTCTCTACTGTTAGGGTAGATTTTTATTGAGAGCCTCCACGAAAGTGGGTGTGCGGTTTGTGTTTTTATGTGAAGGCAGTGTTGCTGTGTGTTCTGGAGGGCTATGTGTTCCATGTGGTGTGGTGCAAGTGTTGACCTTCTCCTCTTGACCAGCTATTCCAGTCTTGGCTGGAGCGTGTGTGGCTTCCATTTTGGATATATAAGTGCAGCTGTGAGTGTTGGAAGGTAAGAGGAGAGGGTTGTCAGTGTACACGAGGTAGTTGCTACATTGCCTGAGGATGCCCAAGTCCACCACGTTAATAGGAGAAAGCACAGGGAACTGACCTTTAGACATGCCTGGAGGGGTGGGTTTGATTCTGATAACTTGTTTGCAGTTAAAAGCTTTCTCTAGAGGCTCCTTTAGCTGTTTAAAACTTTCATTTAAAGGCTCACTGCTGCTTTTCTGCTGTGAGAAACATTTCTGCAGTTTGTTTCTAAGTAGTGTGGATATTTGTAGCATTGTCCATATTCAGGCTTGTGTTTGGGCCTAGTGTTTGTGGAGGCTGTGTGTCTGAGCACATGTTCAGGGACATCTTGGTTTAGCCAAAGCCATCAGGCATTTCAGTGAGAGAGAATTGTTTAAGGTCATTGGCTAACTGAGGTCACCTGGACTACAGCTTAGACTAAGCACCTCTCAGGTTTCAACTTTCTATTACTAAAGAAGTTAAGTTTGTGAATGTTTCTGCCATTTCACACTGAGCTAATCAAATGAAGGACACTGAGCAAACTCGGATCTATAATATATAACATTAAGTATCCTGTTTTTTTGTTTATTTTTTCGTGTTATTTATAGCACTTTGTCTACTGTATATTTTTCTAGCTAGTTTCACTGTGTGTGAGGTACTAACTGGAAATTGTCCACTTTTATTAATCATCTGTTGGGTTGTTTTATTCTGATATTTTGTGCAGTTAAAAGCTTTCTCTAGCGGCTCCTTTAGCTATTTAAAACTTTCCTTTAAAGGCTCACTGCTGCTTTTCTGCTGTGAGAAACATTTCTGCAGTTAATTGATCTGGGACACTCTTCCCTGTCTAGTGTTATTACCTCATTCTACCTAATACAGGAAGAACATTTGAGAAGGTCAATCCACTTAGTTTCTGCTCCTCCTTTCTCTCTTTCCACTTAAAAAAAATCTAAGCTTGTTTCCTGCCTTTCCTGTGGGTAGTCTAGTCTGGATACAGATTTGCTGTGTCCAGGACTATTTGTGGGCTTTTAAGCCCCCAAGCCTTTCTGTGTTGGGGGGAAGCATTCTAGCTTAATTTTGTTTCTTAGAACTAGCCAGTTTTTTAGTTTCAGCACTCAAGTCTGTTTTTTTGAGCTCGGCACTTGTTCAGAATATATTGTAAGCACTAAATAAGCTATAAATTACTACAGCACTCAACTTTCCTCACTGTCTAGAGGAAAGCACTTTCTAGTACTTAACAAATAAGCACCTATCCAGGCATGTCTAAGGGTCAGCTCCTGGTGTTTTCTCCTGTCTACCTGGTGAATCTGGGTATCTTGGGGCAATGCAGCAATTGCTTCATGTACACAGGCAACCCTCTCCTACCACCCAACATTACAACCTGTGAGAGATGCACTTATATAGCCAAACTGGAAGCAAAGCTCTCTTCACCTAAGACTGGACTAGACAGTAAAGAGGAGAAGGTAAACACTTGCACCACACCACACTCAGCACATAGTCCCTCAAAACCTACACCACCAAAACACACAAATAGAAACACAAAACACACACCTACATTCATGGAAGCTCTCAGTAAAAACCTCCCTAAACAGGGACCTCCAAAGCAGAAACACAAGCAACCTCCACCCCCCCCCCAACACAACCCAAATGACACATAGCCACAAACTCAGCATGCCACTCAACCACTGCCCATAAGGCATAACAACGTAAGCAAAACTCTAGTCATAGGTGACTCTATAGTAAGGCACACTGATGTTCCACTCACCAGGCTAAAAAAGGAGAAAGTTACTGTCAGCTGCCTATCAGGTGTCTGGATCTGCCACATAACACATGCACTCAGTTAACTCCACAACAAGTACAGATATAACTTTGTCATTGTCCATGTTGGTGTGAATGACCTGAGACGTACCTCCCTGGACTACATGAAAAGGGACATGGAGGAGCTGTCTGATCTTGTAGCCCAGGCAGGTATGACCCTAGCCCTGAGTAACATCCTGCCATCACCCAGAATGATACCACAGTACAAGGACAAAATAATTGGCTAAGCTTTTGGTGTCATTCTAAGGGGATTCAGTATCTGTCTGCCTGGGATGACATGATCGACAAACCACGATGCTTTGCCAGAGATGGCCTGCACCTGTCACCCCTGGGATTCCAGATACTGGCTAAGGCTCTAGCCACCCCTATAGTGCCTTTTTTTAGGCAAGGTTCAAATGACAAATACACCACCATAACAGGTACAATCAAGAAGAATCTGAGGGTATTGCTACTCAATGCTAGAAATCTAAACCTCAAAATGCACTCACTCGAGGCACTCCTTAAAATGGAGAACATCGACATCTGTGCAGTGTTGGAGAACTGGTTCAAGGCTCCAGAGAGTACCCCTGCATTACCAGGCTATAATTCATACCACACCTTTCGACCACCTAACTTGGACCAAAACACTAAAGGCAGAGGCGTGTCCATATTCATTAAGGATATCCACGCCGCCAGGCTAGTTGCTCAGCATAATGCATCTGAGATTATCCAAGTGCAACTAACTCTGGGCAAGACCGCAATCCAAATTGTAGTTGCTACAGATCCCCCACCATGCCCCAGGATTCCCACTCCTCATTTCTTGATACACTGGAAAATATTAGGGTACAACCTAGCACCCTAATAATGGGCGATTTCAACTACCCCACCATTAACTGGGAAAACTACTCACGTACCACTCTTGTGCTCAACGTTTTCTGGAATTCATAAATTCCAATGCCTTGGATCAACTTATCCACACCCCCACCAGGGGCAGCAATATCTTAGACCTGGTTATTACCAACATGGCCAACTGGTGCTCCACACCAGACGTCAATTCCTCGTTGGTCAGATCCGACCACAAGCTAATCACCCTAGACATCCACATCCCTCCCCCACCTCCCATTAGGGAAACCACAGTAAATAATTTCTCCAAAGCCAACTTCACGCTTCTTAAGACAGAAGTGGCAAACTTCACAACACCCATGCTGACGGACAATAGAGGTATGACTGCTGAATCCTACACAAATGCACTTTATAAGCACTTACACAAGTGCATGGATCGTGCAATCCCTAACAGAACCAAGATGCTGTCCTCCAAAAAAAGGAAGCCAATATGGTGGTCCCCTGCCATAAACAAACTCTACAACAGAAGAAAGAAACTGTTGCAAAAAAGAGTAAATTCCCATGGTTGGAGAAACTACCTGGTCATCCTCAGTAAGAAGCTGAGATCTCTCATAAAATCCTCCAAAGCTAGTTACGAAAACAAAATTGCCACTGATGCTAAAGACAACCACAAAGCATTCTATAGCTATGTCAAGAATCTCAATGGCAACACTCAGATCTGCTCTGAGTTACAGCACAATGGCACTAAATATACAGAACCAACTGATATTGCCAACATCCTGGCAGATAGATTCAGTGCTAACTTTACCCCCCTGTCATCACTTAATGGGCCCATCTCTATACCAGAAGAATGCAAAGTTGAAAAAGAACAAAAACACCAAAGCGACACTGTAAACACCGTTCCAAAGACAAAATGTCTTGGTAATGTGAAGAGCAACACAGGTGCAACTCGACTCGAACATGCAGTAAATCACTGTTTATTAACTACTCAATAGTAGTACATAAAATCACAGTTGAGCGCTTTCATCTGACAGAGCAGACTTCATCAGAACAATAAAACACAAGTTTTAAACTCCATTATATAAACTTTTTGGCGCCAAAAAATACAAACAAATGCCATTTAAAATTTAAAAATTTAAAAAGACAGTGCTTAACTTAATGCTTTGCACGTTCCTATATAACAACAACATTTCTCTGCATGAATAAAACCAACACAATCCGCATGTAGAAAAACATGCAGAATATCTTGAAACAACACAGTAATTAAAGTGCAATAAGTGCTTATTATAAATAGTGTCACATAAAAACACTACAATCCCTGATACTACAATAATGAAATAAAACATCTACTAGATAGTTCCTTAAAACCATATGAACCATATAAATCCTGAACCTGCATACCAAGAAAATCATGTATTTAATACATATAATTTATATAATTAATATAATTAATATGCAGGATAATATACAGAAGAACTACTTGTAGGTTAAAACCATTATAACAAAAAATGTAGCAAAAAATGTAAATATCTAGATGTTGCAAGGATACATAATTCATGATAAATTATCTTTTGAAACATTTTATACTAATGCCATTAAGCTAATGTCAAAAATGGCTTGATGGTGATGTAGTCATTAATACCGGGTTTTCTAGTGGCATCAGTCAACATCTGCCATTTGCTTTCTCTCATACCTAATAGAGCTTTCCAATTACCCCCACAAGGGGAAATATCCACTTGATCTATAATAGCAAACTTGAACTGGTGTATATCACCACTTTCATTAATGTGCCGGTATAAAGCGTTGTTATTGTCCTTGACCTTGATACTATAAATACTGTCAGATGAAATCGCTCAACCGTGATTTTATGTACTACTATTGAGTAGTTAATAAACAGTGATTTACTGCCTGTTCGAGTCGAGTTGCACCTGTGTTGCTCTTCACATTACCAAGACATTTTGTCTTCAGAATGGTGTTTACAGTGTTGCTTTGGTATTTTTGTTCGTTTTCAACCTGGTTGGCAGTAACTGCGGTGGTGGTGCTGCGGTAGCGTTGTCGCCCCACAGTTAGATGTTGCCTGTTTGATTCTCAGTTAGAGCATCTTCTGTGTGGCGACACGCGTGAATGGGCGTTCCTTCGTTGAAGGTTGTGTGTTAGGCCCGGCAAGCCAGCACGTAAAAATCTACTGCCAATCATTAGCAGACCGGAGTTCTGCTGTGGCGACCCCTAACCGGGAAAAGCCGAAAGACACAAAAAAAAATTCAACCTGGTTGGCAGTAATGGACGGCAACAGTGAGGTGACCCAGGCTTTACTGAACAGGGATGAGATATCCAAAATACATTCAGAACTATCCACTCTGAAAGAGGAGGTTTCCAGGCTTATAGATTTGGTGGGGTGAACGCTTATGGCCCCGGGGCTTTCTGATAGAGATAAGCAGGATGGTTCTTCCCCTCCGGACGTAAAAACTGCTGCTACCTGCGTGGATACCAGCACACAAATGGATATCCCTAATGGACAAGGGAACAATTTGATTAGTGAAGACATTTCTCTGCATGAACCTCCATCTACACGTAATAGAATTAAAAATGCTAGCATCATTTCGATAATGAGTTTACATTTGATTTCTCCTTATTTCATGTGCAGGAGGAAGCGGAATGCTTGGGAGCGCGTCCCAAGCACCATATTCCTATTAAGACTTATTCTTCAAGTGCTAGGATGAACTTGGAATGCCATAAAGGTACTGTTGTTGTTAATACTTCCTCCAGTCCTAATTATAAAAATAAGAACAAATTCAATTGTCAGGACAATAACAAATGTATACCCAATAATGACTTTTTAGATCAATTTTTGGGTGACGAATTTGAATTTACTGACAGTGGGGGAAATACTATGTGTAACAAGAATGGAAGACATTATCGCAATTCCAATGGGACTTTAAAAAATGTGATCTACACCCTAGGAAAAAACTTACTGACAATAAAGAGCATCAAAATTGATAATGCCTATCTTACTAAATGTATTTCTATGCGGATCGTACCTATGGGACTCAGTTTTTTTAAAATACCCATGGGTCTTGAGTTAAATAATACTACAATGTCCGAGTTTAACAAACTGTTTGATACTTTTAGTTTCAGCTATATGAATACACTTATTAAGAAAAATTATGAAAAATTATGTAACTTAGTGCGTGAAGTGGAAAAGTTAAATCATGAAATAGTAACAGATTTGTTATTTCCACAATGGCAAGATTTGTATGATAAACAGTTTAAAGTGGCTGAACAAAAAGCTAAGGAAATACATAGTAGAAAAAGCAGAAAAATACAACGTGATGTAGAACAATATAAAAATAATAGGGCTTATATATGGCCTAGTGAAAATAAGATACCAGAGAGGGATAGGACTAGCAGGAACAGTGTTAGACACCAGGACAAGGACTCTAATTTTCAAGGGGGTAGATACTATCCAGCCCTGAAAAAACAGTACACACAGTGGAACAGATGGGAGATTCAACAGGAATGGAGATAGAAACAATTAGGACACCATTGTTGTGTGATTTAAGTGATACTAACAGAATTACTCCTGATTTAAGGGATACCTATCATATCATTCCTGACAATCCTATTCATTTATTGGATACTACGTCACTAGATGACAAAAATAGTGCTGACAACAAAGTGAACACTTATAATGGCTTTAAGGTGTTTAATTGCACCAATGCCAATGTCACACGAGAATTTTTTATGTTATTTTCTAAGGGAATGAAGTTCATTCCCACAGTAAAATTCAATCTAGTTGATACTATTACTGAAATAAAGTTATATTGTAGGAGGTTGAATTTGGCTGTATTTTTTAAATCTAATGAAGGACCAACAGGGTACATAGAGTCTTATGGTTTGAAGAAGAAAAGCACATTCATTCCACCAGCTAACCTGAAGGTTACATGTTTTAAAAAAATGGTGTGTCAGGATGTGCACAAATTCAATAAATTCAGTAGTAAACAATGTAGCATCAAGGATAATCTACTGGAGAGTGAACGTACTTGTTTGAAAGAATTGATGACCAACAACGACATTAGAATTATGAAACCTGACAAGGGGGGAGGGGTAGTATTATACAACAGTATGGACTATATTAATGAAATGCATAGTATCTTATACGAATCTGGTAATTATGAAACTATTTCTCTCAATGAAATACACATAGGATATAAAAGGATTGATTTAGCCTTGGAGGAATATTTAATTGACAATAGAATTACTACTGACACATATAATTATTTGAAGGTGGATCATCCCACACTAGCTACTATTATAGGCATTCCTAAGGTCCACAAGAATATAATTCACCTCCCATTTCGCCCAATTGTTTCAGGCAGCAAATCCAAAACATACCCTATAGGGGTCGCTATTGATAGATGGGTCAAACCTGTATATAAAAATATTCCACATCTGGTTAAAGACTCTTGGATGTACTTGGCCCATTTAACCCCTAATATATGGAGTAGGGATTTAATGTTTATCACCATTGATGTGATTGATTTATTTTCTAGTATTCCTAAAAAAGTAGGTTTACAGGACTTTAGTAATAGTCTGAGGAAATATTCCGATATGAATTGGGACCGAATTTGTCTCATTACTGACATGATGGGAATGGTTTTGGATTATAATTACATTTATTTAGAAGATGAATACTTCAGACAAACCGGGGGAGTAGCAATGGGAGCATCTTATGCTCCCATTTCTGCTAACCTGGTTATGCTGGAATGGGAGAACGAACACCTATTTGCTTGTCAATATTACCAATATGTCTCATATTATACGATATATTTGGATGATATGTTTTTGTTATGGAATGGACCCATTGACATGATCGATCAATTCATTGATTATATCAACAATTCTAGTGTATTTTTGAGATTCACACATAAGGTCATAGGTGCGGTATAGCTTATTTGGACACCTACATCAGTCACTCGGATCATGGATTTGTATCACAAATTTACAGGAAGGACACCTTTTCCAATGATTATTTGGAATTTACCAGTGACCACCCTAGACATGTTTTAAAAAATGTATTTAAAGGGCAATGCATAAGGGCAGCCCGTATGTACTCCACGATAGACATTATGAAGAAAGAACTTGAATATATTAAGTCTATGTTTCTTAGTAGAGGATACCCCAATAGATTGCTGACAGATGTGATAGACTATGTTAGTAGAGAATGGGGTAAGAAATACCCCCCCATTATTGGGAAGATAATTTATACATGTGAATAATAGTTCATCGGAGCTTGATGGGACAAGAAATAATAGGTTATGTGTTTTGGTATATTCTCCTTACACACATTATATTAAAAACATCATTAGAGGTCACTGGAACTTGTTAATGGTGGATGAGGAGGTGAAAACCATTTTAGGTAAGCATCCTAGTTTTGTAAATAAAACAGGCATAAACATTAAGAGACAGTTGGAGGTTATGACCAAGACCAATACAAGGACAAAAAAATTAAATTTAACTAGAAAGTGTGGATCATGCAAACAATGTCATGCTATTAGTGAAGTAGAAGGATGTAAGCTAGATGATGTGAATAGGACTTTCATTAAATTTAGAGCTGGGAATTGCAACAGTAAGAACATTGTCTATTTGGCTAAATGTACGGCTTGCGCCACTTTTTATATAGGAAAAACTGAGAGACAGTTTAAGCGACGCATATATGATCATTTTATAATATCAAGGTCAAGGACAATAACAACACTTTATACCGGCACATTAATGAAAGTGGTGATATACACCAGTTCAAGTTTGCTATTATAGATCAAGTGGATATTTCCCCTCGTGGGGGTAATTGGAAAGCTCTATTAGGTATGAGGGAAAGCAAATGGCAGATGTTGACTGATGCCACTAGAAAACCCGGTATTAATGACTACATCACCATCAAGCCATTTTTGATATTAGCTTAATGGCATTAGTATAAAATGTTTCAATAGATAATTTATCATGAATTATGTATCCTTGCAACATCTAGATATTTACATTTTTTGCTACATTTTTTGCTATAATGGTTTTAACCTACAAGTAGTTCTTCTGTATATTATCCTGCATATTAATTATATTAATTATATAAATTATATGTATTAAATACATGATTTTCTTGGTATGCAGGTTCAGGATTTATATGGTTCATATGGTTTTCAGGAACTATCTAGTAGATGTTTTATTTCATTATTGTAGTATCAGGGATTGTAGTGCTTTTATGTGACACTATTTATAATAAGCACTTATTGCACTTTAATTACTGTGTTGTTTCAAGATATTCCGCATGTTTTTCTACATGTGGATTGTGTTGGTTTTATTCATGCAGAGAAATGTTGTTGTTACATAGGAATGTGCAAAGCATTAAGTTAAGCACTGTCTTTTTAAATTTTTAAATTTTAAATGGCATTTGTTTGTATTTTTTGGCACCAAAAAGTTTATATAATGGAGTTTTAAACTTGTGTTTTATTGTTCTGATGAAGTCTGCTCTGTCAGATGAAAGCGCTCAACCGTGATTTTATGTACTACTATTGAGTAGTTAATAAACAGTGATTTACTGCATGTTCGAGTCGAGTTGCACCTGTGTTGCTCTTCTCATTACCAAGACATTTTGTCTTAAGAATGAAAAGTTCCGGTAATCACGGCTGCACAGGTAAAAAAAACACTATCCAAAGCTAAGAACACAGCATCCATGGGACCTGACAACATCCCAGGCTGTGTTCTACATGAACTACAGAACGAACTGGCACCCCATCTAAGTACCATGTTCAATCATAGCCTCACCTCAGGCTATGTGCCCACTGAATGGCGCACAGAGACGGTTATCCCCACTGCACAAAGGGGGAGCCACCACAGACCCCAGAAACTACAGCCCCATTAGCCTAACGAGCCTGGTCTGCAAAGCTATGGAACGTATCATCATGGAACTTATAAACAATGACATTGGTAATCTCCAAACTCAGAACCCCACCCAGTTCAGGTTTGTAAAAGGCAGATCATGTCTCCTAAACCTGATAGACTTCTCTGAAGCAGTCACCAAAGCCGTAGATGAGGGTAAGGTGGTTCACACAGCCTATCTAGATCTCGCCAAGGCTTTCAACACCACCCCCTACTCTGGAATTATAGATAAACTCACTAAACTAGGTATAAATCCCTATGTCACAAGATGGGTTGCCAACTGGCTCACTGACAGAACCCACACTGTGAAAGTAGCAGACTCCAAATCCAGCTTTAGACCAGTGACAAGTGGAGTACCACAGGGTTCAGTCCTAGGTCCTCTCCTATTTGGTATCTACTTCTCTGAGGTACAGGCTAACACAGAAGGTCTTTGGCTAATGAAGTCCGCAGATGACTGCAAACTAGGAGCCATAATCAAAACTCCAAAAGATGTGGACATCCTACAAAAGGGCCTCGCTGAGACAGATGCCTGGTGTCAAAGCCATGGCCTCAAGCTCAATGCCAAAAAGTGCACTGTCATCCCTTTTGGTAAAAACTCTGTACCCATGAACTACCACATAGGCGGTAGTCGACTTAACACCGAAAGTGTGATAAGAGACCTTGGGACACAGGTGGACAGTAATCTCTGCTTTGATAATCACATCGCTACAGTAGTCTGGAAATCCTTCTACGTGGCACACCTCATCACAAAAGGTTTCTCATTCAGGAAAAAAAGAGGTCATTGTTCCCCTCTACGCATCACTCATTACACCCATTATAGAGTGCAATACCCCTTTTGGTATGTAACTCACAAGACATCTACAACAACTAGAAAGGCCACAGAAATACCTCACAAAGAGGATTACTGGGCTCAAACAGATGCCCTACGCAGACCGTCTAAAAAAACTGCAGCTTTACTCCATCGCATATAGCCTACTCAGAGACAATCCCTGCCTGACACACAAAGCTATGTCAAACCCAGAGCTCTTAGACATGCTCCACTTAAAGAAATCCCAATCCCTATGAGCTACACGCTCTAGGGACCTAAACCTTGTCACCACAATAAACAGAACATGCTAGAGGGATAGATTCTTGTCCCAGAGACTTCCCATACTCTGGAACAAACTACCTATCTATATCAAACAAAGCTCCTCATTAGCACTCTTCAAGAAAAATCTTTATGACTGGATGGGAGATAGGAAATTCACCCAGGGGATCACTTCTGTGGCTTTTCTCGACAGTGGCACAGGAAAATAATTTTCTTGCAGTGTACCTTTTGGCTAGGCTTATACAGGCCCAAGGGCCAATAGCCTAGTACCTACCTATGAACCTATGAACCTATGATTTTTAGTAAGTTACCTTAAGCCCCAAATATCTTGATGTAACATTGTTCTCTATAACAATTGTGTGCGTATTTACTAGTGAGATAGGCATTCAAGAGCTATCAAAAAAGAATTAGAGGTTATAGTTACAAATTATGGATTTCTTGATGTGTAGTGGAATAGTCCATTTTTAATTAGATAAGCAACCATTTTATGTTATAGAGTGTTTTTTTTTACTGTGATAAATGGTTAGGAGATTTGGTGTAGTTTTATGACCAAGTAAGTTCACATTGGGTCATGATTTGCATGATACAGGGTAATGAGGGTTCGATTCCCTCAGCCTTCACTGCCTGGCTGTGTGACTCTGAACAATCACTTAACCAGACAGCACTCCTGGGCTGAGTCTAAAAAAGGTCCATGGAGATCAAGGGTCTATGCTAATAAACAAATTGAAATAAAATAAACAAACAAATAAATAAATATTAGAAGTTATCCATGGACATTGGCTTGACTTTGATGCTCGTATTGTATAGAGATTTTGTGACTCTTAGCTGAGCTGATCAGCAGTGCTTTCCAGATCAAACCCGTTGAAGAATCACTCAGTACAGAGTTAAAAAGTTAAGGGCTGAACCATTTAATGCTCCACAATTTATTAAAGTGGTTATTTATTTTTACATATTCCAGTCAATGGAGCTTTCTAACATGATGCACATGCCTCTCTGTTGTTGATATGGCAGATTAAGATACAATCTAGGATGCTATTCCTCCTGCTGATGTTGCCTGTTCATCTAGATCTGATAATTAAATGGACAAGGCCCTACAGATGCAGACTTGAAAGGATGTACTAGTTGACTGACATTGAAATCTTATACTATGATTATTTCAGATCTGAAATCATTCTTAAGCCAGAAAAATGTAGAGTCAGGTATGTGATTGCTGGCATCAGGGAATATCTAGATGTTTCCAGGGATTTGGTTTGGTTAAGTTTCACAGAAATCAGTACAGAGTCACTGCATGGTGCTGCAGTGAGCTGGTGAGGATAGTGTGATTAGTACATTTAAATCCCTTGAATGTTGATATATTGGTTTTAGGGGACTTTGAGAGCATTTTTGAAAGTGAAAATCTTCTCTCCACCTAAAGACTATCAACCTACCTAACTCTTCTGTCTTTCCTCCTTTAATAAACACACATCTCAGCCACTGACTGTCATAACTTATTTTCCAAATCCCCTCCCTTTTCCTCTTCTCTTCTCCCACCTCTTTTATTAGCCCATCTAAGCCTTAAGCTTCACTCTAATCATCTTCTCACTACTTTTCCT
The DNA here is from genome assembly GCF_019279795.1 of Protopterus annectens. Taxonomy (NCBI): domain Eukaryota; kingdom Metazoa; phylum Chordata; order Ceratodontiformes; family Protopteridae; genus Protopterus; species Protopterus annectens. The sequence goes on along the minus strand of NC_056727.1, from coordinate 922,808,336 downwards.
TACATATCACAGTTACTCATCTATCAACAAAATAGCAATGTATTTTCTGTTTCACTTGTGACCGAAATAGCTATTGTAAAACCTGTACATGTCAACAACTCTGTTTTCTCCATTGTTTGGTTATCTCTGTCCAATCCTGTTACTGTTTAATTACTGTATATCTACCATTTAATGTTTGTTTTAATTTCTATGTATTTACCATTATGTGTATCATATTATAAATGTAGACTTTGTTGATGTGGAGCTTTTCTCCCTGGGCCTCTGCTGAAAAAGTGAAGTCTTTCTTGCTTCCCAGTTGGACTCTCCCAGTAAACAAATGCAAATAAACTATCGTAAGATAAAATAATTAGTTTATGATTCAACTGAACTAGGGAAGTAGATAACAGAGAACGGAATATTAGTAAGGGCCAGTTCAAAAATAGTATGTCCTCTAGTGGGTTTATTAACAAACTGGTCCAGGGAGCTTTTGTTTGATAAATCTAAGAACTGTTGAGCATATCCTACATTGGAAGTACAGGTACTCCAATTTATTGGGGGGTAGTTAAAGTCTCCCAAAATAATGGAGTTTTTATTTATAGGGAGTTCATCAAGTACATTTAGGAAACTTACATAATCTTTAGTGGACATAGAAGATGTCTTTGTAACAGGCTATAAATTGATAGCTGGTCCAGATTAGTGTGATTTATTTAGTTACGCTTGTTGGTCTCTTGGAATCTGTCTAGAGGTGATATAGCCCCTAACAAATATGGAGAAGGAAGGTACGCTGGGTGCAAAACCCAGGTATGGAGGGTGTGAATTATGATAATTTAAATAAAGTTTCAGCAATTACACAGACATGGGTACATTCCAAATACAGGAGAGGCTCAAGGCCAGGCAGTTTGTTGTTGAGACTTCTGGCACTGAGTAGAGCCACTTTAATGTAATCATGCCTTGAGTTTGAAATATTAGTTACATTGGGATACCCATTAGCTAGACTCTGCCTAAAAAGGCACTGTGGGAGCAGCAAACACTTTAGCCAGTTTGAGGAAGCCTTGGAATGAGAGGTGTAGGCCGTCCTTGCAAAGCAAGTAAAACTGTTGAGCATCTTGCCC